>NW_026700112.1:0-36933 GCF_030435755.1 Ochotona princeps
ACTGCATGTTGGTGAAGGGCATATTGAAGAAGGATCAGCCGAGTGGTTCTTGTGGGAGAACAACTCCATTTGGCTCACTAACTTCACACACCATCAGGCTTCCAAGCAGCTCTCAAGGAAACTGAGTTTTCACACTCTATGTTTAGTGCCCTTTGAGTGCATTATCTAGAATGAACCTGGTAGAGCATCCCACACAAACGAATGCTCCACATGCGGGTTTCACATGCTACCAACTCCACATTCACAGGCAACTTCAGCGCCACAGCCGTTTTCAGATAGCCCTCAATGCAAAGGCTCTAGATGCCAATATTGGTGTGAGAGCTAATTCAATCAAGGAAACACTGCATGTTGGTGAAGGGCATATTGAAGAAGGATCAGCCGAGTGGTTCTTGTGGGAGAACAACTCCATTTGGCTCACTAACTTCACACACCATCAGGCTTCCAAGCAGTTCTCAAGGAAACTCAGTTTTCACACTCTATGCTTAGTGCTCTTTGTGTGCCTAGGACTAAAATGAAGCTTGGTCAGCATCCCACACAAACGAATGCTCCACATGCGGGTTTCACATGCCACCAACTCCACATTCACAGGCAACTTCAGCGCCACAGCCGTTTTCAGATAGCCCTCAATGCAAAGGCTCTAGACGCCAATATTGGTGTGAGAGCTAATTCAATCAATGAAACACTGCATGTTGGTGAAGGCATATTGAAGAAGATCAGCCGAGTGGTTCTTGTGGGAGAACAACTCCATTTGGCTCACTAACTTCACACACCATCAGGCTTCCAAGCAGCTCTCAAGGAAACTCAGTTTTCACACTCTATGCTTAGTGCCCTTTGAGTGCATTATCTAGGAATGAACCTGGTAGAGCATCCCACACAAACGAATGCTCCACATGCGGGTTTCACATGCCACCAACTCCACATTCACAGGCAACTTCAGCGCACAGCCGTTTTCAGATAGCCCTCAATGCAAAGGCTCTAGACGCAAATATTGGTGTGAGAGCTAATTCAATCAAGCAAACACTGCATGTTGGTGAAGGGCATATTGAAGAAGGATCAGCCAAGTGGTTCTTGTGGGAGAACAACTCCATTTGCCTCACTAACTTCACACACCATCAGGCTTCCAAGCAGCTCTCAAGGAAACTGAGTTTTCACACTCTATGTTTAGTGCCCTTTGAGTGCATTATCTAGGAATGAACCTGGTAGAGCATCCCACAAAAACGAATGCTGCACATGCGGGTTTCACATGCCACCAACTCCACATTCACAGGCAACTTCAGCGCCACAGCCGTTTTTCAGAATAGCCCTCAATGCAAAGGCTCTAGATGCCAATATTGGTGTGAGAGCTAATTCAATCAAGGAAACACTGCATGTTGGTGAAGGGCATATTGAAGAAGGATCAGCCGAGTGGTTCTTGTGGAGAACAACTCCATTTGGCTCACTAACTTCACACACCATCAGGCTTCCAAGCAGCTCCCAAGGAAACTCAGTTTTCACACTCTATGCTTAGTGCCCTTTGAGTGCCTATGGCTGAAATGAACCTGGTAGAGCATCCCACACAAACGAATGCTCCACATGCGGCTTTCACATGCACCAACTCCACATTCACAGGCAACTTCAGCGCCACAGCCGTTTTCAGATAGCCCTCAATGCAAAGGCTCTAGACACAAATATTGGTGTGAGAGCTAATTCAATCAAGGAAACACTGCATGTTGGTGAAGGGCATATGAAGAAGGATCAGCCGAGTGGTTCTTGTGGGAGAACAACTCCATTTGGTTCACTAACTTCACACACCATCAGGCTTCCAAGCAGTTCTCAAGGAAACTCAGTTTTCCACACTCTATGCTTAGTGCCCTTTGTATGGCTAGGACTGAAATGAACCTGGTAGAGCATCCCACACAAACGAATGCTCCACATGCGGGTTTCACATGCCACCAACTCCACATTCACAGGCAACTTCTGCGCCACAGCTGTTTTCAGATAGCCCTCAATGCAAAGGCTCTAGATGCCAATATTGGTGTGAGAGCTAATTCAATCAAGGAAACACTGCATGTTGGTGAAGGGCATATTGAAGAAGGATCAGCCGAGTGGTTCTTGTGGGAGAACAACTCCATTTGGCTCACTAACTTCACACACCATCAGGCTTCCAAGCAGCTCTCAAGGAAACTCAGTTTTCACACTCTATGCTTAGTGCCCTTTGAGTGCCTTGGACTGAAATGAAGCTTGGAGAGCATCCCACACAAACGAATGCTCCACATGCGGGTTTCACATGCCACCAACTCCACATTCACAGGCAACTTCAGCGCCACAGCCGTTTTCAGATAGCCCTCAATGCAAAGGCTCTAGACGCAAATATTGGTGTGAGAGCTAATTCAATCAAGGAAACACTGCATGTTGGTGAAGGGCATATTGAAGAAGGATCAGCCGAGTGGTTCTTGTGGGAGAACAACTCCATTTGGCTCACTAACTTCACACACCCATCAGGCTTCCAAGCAGCTCTCAAGGAAACTCAGTTTTCACACTCTATGCTTAGTGCCCTTTGTATGGCAAGGACTGAATGAACCTGGTAGAGCATCCCACACAAACGAATGCTCCCACATGCGGGTTTCACATGCCACCAACTCCACATTCACAGGCAACTTCAGCGCCACAGCCGTTTTCAGATAGCCCTCAATGCAAAGGCTCAAGACGCAAATATTGGTGTGAGAGCTAATTCAATCAAGGAAACACTGCATGTTGGTGAAGGGCATATTGAAGAAGGATCAGCCGAGTGGTTCTTGTGGGAGAACAACTCCATTTGGCTCACTAACTTCACACACCATCAGGCTTCCAAGCAGCTCTCAAGGAAACTCAGTTTTCACACTCTATGCTTAGTGCCCTTTGAGTGCATTACCTAGGAATGAACATGGTAGAGCATCCCACACAAACGAATGCTCCACATGCGGTTTTCACATGCCACCAACTCCACATTCACAGGCAACTTCAGCGCCACAGCCGTTTTCAGATAGCCCTCAATGCAAAGGCTCTAGACGCAAATATTGGTGTGAGAGCTAATTCAATCAAGGAAACACTGCATGTTGGTGAAGGGCATATTGAAGAAGGATCAGCCGAGTGGTTCTTGTGGGAGAACAACTCCATTTGGCTCAATAACTTCACACACCATCAGGCTTCCAAGCAGCTCTCAAGGAAACTCAGTTTTCACACTCTATGCTTAGTGCCCTTTGAGTGCATTATCTAGGAATGAACCTGGTAGAGCATCCCACACAAAACGAATGCTCCACATGCGGGTTTCACATGCCACCAACTCCACATTCACAGGCAACTTCAGCGCCACAGCCGTTTTCAGATAGCCCCTCAATGCAAAAGCTCTAGACGCAAATATTTTGTGAGAGCTAATTCAATCAAGGAAACACTGCATGTTGGTGAAGGGCATATTGAAGAAGGATCAGCCGAGTGGTTCTTGTGGGAGAACAACTCCATTTGGCTCACTAACTTCACACACCATCAGGCTTCCAAGCAGCTCTCAAGGAAACTCAGTTTTCACACTCTATGCTTAGTGCCCATTGAGTGCATATCTAGGAATGAACCTGGTAGAGCATCCCACACAAACGAATGCTCCACATGCGGGTTTCACATGCACCAACTCCACATTCACAGGCAACTTCAGCGCCACAGCCGTTTTCAGATAGCCCTCAATGCAAAGGCTCTAGACGCCAATATTGGTGTGAGAGCTAATTCAATCAAGGAAACACTGCATGTTGGTGAAGGGCATATTGAAGAAGGATCAGCCAAGTGGTTCTTGTGGGAGAACAACTCCATTTGGCTCACTAACTTCACACACCATCAGGCTTCCAAGCAGCTCTCAAGGAAACTCAGTTTTCACACTCTATGCTTAGTGCCCTTTGTATGCCTAGGACTGAAATGAACCTGGTAGGAGCATCCCACACAAACGAATGCTCCACATGCGGGTTTCACATGCCACCAACTCCACATTCACAGGCAACTTCAGCGCCACAGCCGTTTTCAGATAGCCCTCAATGCAAAGGCTCTAGACGCAAATATTGTTGTGAGAGCTAATTCAATCAAGGAAACACTGCATGTTGGTGAAGGGCATATTGAAGAAGGATCAGCCGAGTGGTTCTTGTGGGAGAACAACTCCATTTGGCTCACTAACTTCACACACCATCAGGCTTCCAAGCAGCTCTCAAGGAAACTCAGTTTTCACAATCTATGCTTAGTGCCCTATGAGTGCATTATCTAGGAATAAACCCTGGTAGAGCATCCCACACAAACGAATGCTCCACATGCGGGTTTCACATGCCACCAACTCCACATTCACAGGCAACTTCAGCGCCACAGCTGTTTTCAGATAGCCCTCAATGCAAAGGCTCTAGATGCCAATATTGGTGTGAGAGCTAATTCAATCAAGGAAACACTGCATGTTGGTGAAGGGCATATTGAAGAAGGATCAGCCGAGTGGTTCTTGTGGGAGAACAACTCCATTTGGCTCACTAACTTCACACACCATCAGGCTTCCAAGCAGCTCTCAAGGAAACTCAGTTTTCACACTCTATGCTTAGTGCCCTTTGAGTGCCTTGGACTGAAATGAAGCTTGCAGAGCATCCCACACAAACGAATGCTCCACATGCGGGTTTCACATGCCACCAACTCCACATTCACAGGCAATTTCAGCGCCACAGCCGTTTTCAGATAGCCCTCAATGCAAAGGCTCTAGACGCAAATATTGGTGTGAGAGCTAATTCAATCAAGGAAACACTGCATGTTGGTGAAGGGCATATTGAAGAAGGATCAGCCGAGTGGTTCTTGTGGGAGAACAACTCCCATTTGGCTCACTAACTTCACACACCATCAGGCTTCCAAGCTGCTCTCAAGGGAAACTCAGTTTTCACACTCTATGCTTAGTGCCCATTTGTATGGCTAGGACTGAAATGAACCTGGTAGAGCATCCCACACAAACGAATGCTCCACATGCGGGTTTCACATGCCACCAACTCCACATTCACAGGCAACTTCAGCGCCACAGCCGTTTTCAGATAGCCCTCAATGCAAAGGCTCAAGACGCAAATATTGGTGTGAGAGCTAATTCAATCAAGGAAACACTGCATGTTGGTGAAGGGCATATTGAAGAAGGATCAGCCGAGTGGTTCTTGTGGGAGAACAACTCCATTTGGCTCACTAACTTCACACACCATCAGGCTTCCAAGCAGCTCTCAAGGAAACTCAGTTTTCACACTCTATGCTTAGTGCCCTTTGAGTGCATTACCTAGGAATGAACATGGTAGAGCATCCCACACAAACGAATGCTCCACATGCGGGTTTCACATGCCACCAACTCCACATTCACAGGCAACTTCAGCGCCACAAGCCGTTTTCAGATAGCCCTCAATGGAAAGGCTCTAGACGCAAATATTGGTGTGAGAGCTAATTCAATCAAGGAAACACTGCATGTTGGTGAAGGGCATATTGAAGAAGGATCAGCCGAGTGGTTCTTGTGGGAGAACTACTCCATTTGGCTCACTAACTTCACACACCATCACGCTTCCAAGCAGCTCTCAAGGAAACTCAGTTTTCACACTCTATGCTTAGTGCCCTTTGTATGGCTAGGACTGAAATGAACCTGGTAGAGCATCCCACACAAACGAATGCTCCACTGCGGGTTTCACATGCCACCAACTCACATTCACAGGCAACTTCAGCGCCACAGCCGTTTTCAGATAGCCCTCAATGCAAAGGCTCTAGACGCAAATATTGGTGTGAGAGCTAATTCAATCAAGGAAACAACTGCATGGTTGGTGAAGGGCATATTGAAGAAGGATCAGCCGAGTGGTTCTTGTGGGAGAACAACTCCATTTGGCTCACTAACTTCACACACCATCAGGCTTCCAAGCAGCTCTCAAGGAAACTCAGTTTTCACACTCTATGCTTAGTGCCCTTTATATGGCTAGGACTGAAATGAACCTGGTAGAGCATCCCACACAAACGAATGCTCCACATGCGGGTTTCACATGCCACCAACTCCACATTCACAGGCAACTTCAGCGCCACAGCCGTTTTCAGATGCCCTCAATGCAAAGGCTCTAGACGCAAATATTGGTGTGAGAGCTAATTCAATCAAGGAAACACTGCATGTTGGTGAAGGGCATATTGAAGAAGGATCAGCCGAGTGGTTCTTGTGGAGAACAACTCCATTTGGCTCACTAACTTCACACAACCATCAGGCTTCCAAGCAGCTCTCAAGGAAACTCAGTTTTCACACTCTATGCTTAGTGCCCTTTGTATGGCTAGGACTGAAATGAACCTGGTAGAGCATCCCACACAAACGAATGCTCCACATGCGGGTTTCACATGCCACCCAACTCCACATTCACAGGCAACTTCAGCGCCACAGCCGTTTTCAGATAGCCCTCAATGCAAAGGCTCAAGAACGCCAAATATTGGTGTGAGAGCTAATTCAATCAAGGAAACACTGCATGTTGGTGAAGGGCATATTGAAGAAGGATCAGCCGAGTGGTTCTTGTGGGAGAACAACTCCATTTGGCCTCACTAACTTCACACACCATCAGGCTTCCAAGCAGCTCTCAAGGAAACTCAGTTTTCACACTCTATGCTTAGTGCCCTTTGAGTGCATTACCTAGGAATGAACATGGTAGAGCATCCCACACAAACGAATGCTCCACATGCGGGTTTCACATGCCACCAACTTCACATTCACAGGCAACTTCAGCGCCACAGCCGTTTTCAGATAGCCCTCAATGGAAAGGCTCTAGACGCAAATATTGGTGTGAGAGCTAATTCAATCAAGGAAACACTGCATGTTGGTGAAGGGCATATTGAAGAAGGATCAGCCGAGTGGTTCTTGTGGGAGAACAACTCCATTTGGCTCACTAACTTCACACACCATCAGGCTTCCAAGCAGCTCTGAAGGAAACTCAGTTTTCACACTCTATGCTTAGTGCTCTTTGTGTGCCTAGGACTGAAATGAAGCTTGGTCAGCATCCCACACAAACGAATGCTCCACATGCGGGTTTTCACATGCCACCAACTCCAAATTGACAGGCAAATTCAGCGCCACAGCCGTTTTCAGATAGCCCTCAATGCAAAGGCTCTAGACGCAAATATTGGTGTGCGAGCTAATTCAATCAAGGAACACTGCATGTTGGTGAAGGGCATATTGAAGAAGGATCAGCCGAGTGGTTCTTGTGGGAGAACAACTCCATTTGGCTCACTAACTTCACACACCATCAGGCTTCCAAGCAGCTCTCAAGGAAACTCAGTTTTCACACTCTATGCTTAGTGCTCTTTATATGGCTAGGACTGAAATGAACCTGGTAGAGCATCCCACACAAACGAATGCTCCACATGCGGGTTTCACATGCCACCAACTCCACATTCACAGGCAACTTCAGCGCCACAGCCGTTTTCAGATAGCCCTCAATGCAAAGGCTCTAGACGCAAATATTGGTGTGAGAGCTAATTCAATCAAGGAAACACTGCATGTTGGTGAAGGGCATATTGAAGAAGGATCAGCCGAGTGGTTCTTGTGGGAGAACAACTCCATTTGGCTCACTAACTTCACACACCATCAGGCTTCCAAGCAGCTCTCAAGGAAACTCAGTTTTTCACAGTCTATGCTTAGTGCTCTTTGTGTGCCTAGGACTGAAATGAAGCTTGGTCAGCATCCCACACAAACGAATGCTCCACATGCGGGTTTCACATGCCACCAACTCCACATTCACAGCAAATTCAGCGCCACAGCCGTTTTCAGATAGCCCTCAATGCAAAGGCTCTAGACGCAAATATTGGTGTGAGAGCTAATTCAATCAAGGAAACACTGCATGTTGGTGAAGCGCATATTGAAGAAGGATCAGCCGAGTGGTTCTTGTGGGAGAACAACTCCATTTGGCTCACTAACTTCACACACCATCAGGCTTCCAAGCAGCTCTCAAGGAAACTCAGTTTTCACACTCTATGCTTAGTGCCCTTTGTATGGCTAGGACTGAAATGAACCAGTAGAGCATCCCACACAAACGAATGCTTCACATGCGGGTTTCACATGCCACCAACTCCACATTCACAGGCAACTTCAGCGCCACAGCCGTTTTCAGATAGCCCTCAATGCAAAGGCTCTAGACGCAATATTGGTGTGAGAGCTAATTCAATCAAGGAAACACTGCATGTTGGTGAAGGGCATATTGAAGAAGGATCAGCCGAGTGGTTCTTGTGGGAGAACAACTCCATTTGGCTCACTAACTTCACACACCATCAGGCTTCCAAGCAGCTCTCAAGAAACTCAGTTTTCACACTCTATGCTTAGTGCCCTTTGTATGGCTAGGACTGAAATGAACCTGGTAGAGCATCCCACACAAACGAATGCTCCACATGCGGGTTTCACATGCACCAACTCCACATCACAGGCAACTTCAGCGCCACAGCCGTTTTCAGATAGCCCTCAATGCAAAGGCTCTAGACGCAAATATTGGTGTGAGAGCTAATTCAATCAAGGAAAACACTGCATGTTGGTGAAGGGCATATTGAAGAAGGATCAGCCGAGTGGTTCTTGTGGGAGAACAACTCCATTTGGCTCACTAACTTCACACACCATCAGGCTTCCAAGCAGCTCTCAAGAAACTCAGTTTTCACACTCTATGCTTAGTGCCCTTTGTATGATAGGACTGAAATGAACCAGGTAGAGCATCCCACACAAACGAATGCTCCACATGCGGATTTCACATGCCACAACTCCACATTCACAGGCAACTTCAGCGCCACAGCGTTTTCAGATAGCCCTCAATGCAAAGGCTCTAGACGCAAATATTGGTGTGAGAGCTAATTCAATCAAGGAAACACTGCATGTTGGTGAAGGCATATTGAAGAAGGATCAGCCGAGTGGTTCTTGTGGGAGAACTACTCCATTTGGCTCACTAACTTCACACACCATCACGCTTCCAAGCAGCTCTCAAGGAAACTCAGTTTTCACACTCTATGCTTAGTGCCCTTTGTATGGCTAGGACTGAAATGAACCTGGTAGAGCATCCCACACAAACGAATGCTCCACATGCGGGTTTCACATGCACCAACTCCACATTCACAGGCAACTTCAGCGCCACAGCCGTTTTCAGATAGCACTCAATGCAAAGGCTCTAGACGCAAATATTGGGTGTGAGAGCTAATTCAATCAAGGAAACACTGCATGTTGGTGAAGGGCATATTGAGAAGGATCAGCCGAGTGGTTCTTGTGGGAGAACAACTCCATTTGGCTCACTAACTTCACACACCATCAGGCTTCCAAGCAGCTCTCAAGGAAACTCAGTTTTCACACTCTATGCTTAGTGCCCTTTGTATGCTAGGACTGAAATGAACCTGGTAGAGCATCCACACAAACGAATGCTCCACATGCGGGTTTCACATGCCACCAACTCCACATCACAGGCAACTTCAGCGCCACAGCCGTTTTCAGATAGCCCTCAATGCAAAGGCTCTAGACGCAAATATTGGTGTGAGAGCTAATTCAATCAAGGAAACACTGCATGTTGGTGAAGGGCATATTGAAGAAGATCAGCCGAGTGGTTCTTGTGGGAGAACAACTCCATTTGGCTCACTAACTTCACACACCATCAGGCTTCCAAGCAGCTCTCAAGGAAACTCAGTTTTCACACTCTATGCTTAGTGCCCTTTGTATGATAGGACTGAAATGAACCAGGTAGAGCATCCACACACAAACGAATGCTCCACATGCGGATTTCACATGCCACCAACTCCACATTCACAGGCAACTTCAGCGCCACAGCCGTTTTCAGATAGCCCTCAATGCAAAGGCTCTAGACGCAAATATTGGTGTGAGAGCTAATTCAATCAAGGAAACACTGCATGTTGGTGAAGGGCATATTGAAGAAGGATCAGCCGAGTGGTTCTTGTGGGAGAACTACTCCATTTGGCTCACTAACTTCACACACCATCACGCTTCCAAGCAGCTCTCAAGGAAACTCAGTTTTCACACTCTATGCTTAGTGCCCTTTGTATGGCTAGGACTGAAATGAACCTGGTAGAGCATCCCACACAAACGAATGCTCCACATGCGGGTTTCACATGCCACCAACTCCACATTCACAGGCAACTTCAGCGCCACAGCCGTTTTCAGATAGCCCTCAATTGCAAAGGCTCTAGACGCAAATATTGGTGTGAGAGCTAATTCAATCAAGGAAACACTGCATGTTGGTGAAGGGCATATTGAAGAAGGATCAGCTGAGTGGTTCTTGTGGAGAACAACTCCATTTGGCTCACTAACTTCACACACCATCAGGCTTCCAAGCAGCTCTCAAGGAAACTCAGTTTTCACACTCTATGCTTAGTGCCCTTTGTATGGCTAGGACTGAAATGAACCTGGTAGAGCATCCCACACAAACGAATGCTCCACATGCGGGTTTCACATGCCACCAACTCCACATTCACAGGCAACTTCAGCGCCACAGCCATTTTCAGATAGCCCTCAATGCAAAGGCTCTAGACGCAAATATTGGTGTGAGAGCTAATTCAATCAAGGAAACACTGCATGTTGGTGAAGGGCATATTGAAGAAGGATCAGCCGAGTGGTTCTTGTGGGAGAACAACTCCGTTTGGCTCACTAACTTCACACACCATCAGGCTTCCAAGCAGCTCTCAAGGAAACTCAGTTTTCACACTCTATGCTTAGTGCCCTTTGAGTGCCTAGGACTGAAATGAACCAGGTAGAGCATCCCACACAAACGAATGCTCCACATGCGGGTTTCACATGCCACCAACTCCACATTCACAGGCAACGTCAGCGCCACAGCCGTTTTCAGATAGCCCTCAATGCAAAGGCTCTAGACGCAAATATTGGTGTGAGAGCTAATTCAATCAACGGAAACACTGCATGTTGGTGAAGGGCATATTGAAGAAGGATCAGCCGAGTGGTTCTTGTGGGAGAACAACTCCGTTTGGCTCACTAACTTCACACACCATCAGGCTTCCAAGCAGCTCTCAAGGAAACTCAGTTTTCACACTCTATGCTTAGTGCCCTTTGAGTGCATTATCTAGGAATGAACCTGGTAGAGCATCCCACACAAACGAATGCTCCACATGCGGGTTTCACATGCCACCAACTCCACATTCACAGGCAACTTCAGCGCACAGCCGTTTTCAGATAGCCCTCAATGCAAAGGCTCTAGACGCAAATATTGGTGTGAGAGCTAATTCAATCAAGGAAACACTGCATGTTGGTGAAGGGCATATTGAAGAAGGATCAGCCGAGTGGTTCTTGTGGGGAACAACTCGATTGGGCTCACTAACTTCACACACCATCAGGCTTCCAAGCAGCTCTCAAGGAAACTCAGTTTTCACACTCTATGCTTAGTGCCCTTTGTATGGCTAGGACTGAAATGAACCAGGTAGAGCATCCCACACAAACGAATGCTCCACATGCGGGTTTCACATGCCACCTACTCCACATTTACAGGCAACTTCAGCGCCACAGCCGTTTTCAGATAGCCCTCAATGCAAAGGCTCTAGACGCAAATATTGGTGTGAGAGCTAATTCAATCAAGGAAACAGTGCATGTTGGTGAAGGGCATATTGAAGAAGGATCAGCCGAGTGGTTCTTGTGGGAGAACAACTCCATTTGGCTCACTAACTTCACACACCATCAGGCTTCCAAGCAGCTCTCAAGGAAACACAGTTTTCACACTCTATGCTTAGTGCCCTTTGTATGGCTAGGACTGAAATGAACCTGGTAGAGCATCCCACACAAACTAATGCTCCACATGCGGGTTTCACATGCCACCAACTCCACATTCACAGGCAACTTCAGCGCCACAGCCGTTTTCAGATAGCCCTCAATGCAAAGGCTCTAGACGCAAATATTGGTGTGAGAGCTAATTCAATCAAGGAAACACTGCATGTTGGTGAAGGGCATATTGAAGAAGGATCAGCCGAGTGGTTCTTGTGGGAGAACAACTCCATTGGGCTCACTAACTTCACACACCATCAGGCTTCCAAGCAGCTCTCAAGGAAACTCAGTTTTCACACTCTATGTTTAGTGCCCATTGAATGCATTATCTAGGAATGAACCTGGTAGAGCATCCCACACAAACGAATGCTCCACATGCGGGTTTCACATGCCACCAATTCACATTCACAGGCAACTTCAGCGCCACAGCCGTTTTCAGATAGCCCTCAATGCAAAGGCTCTAGATGCAAAATATTGGTGTGAGAGCTAATTCAATCAAGGAAACACTGCATGTTGGTGAAGGGCATATTGAAGAAGGATCAGCCGAGTGGTTCTTGTGGGGAGAACAACTCCATTTGGCTCACTAACTTCACACACCATCAGGCTTC
Organism: Ochotona princeps; assembly: GCF_030435755.1. Classification (NCBI taxonomy): domain Eukaryota; kingdom Metazoa; phylum Chordata; class Mammalia; order Lagomorpha; family Ochotonidae; genus Ochotona; species Ochotona princeps. Next base: position 12,370 of record NW_026700112.1, read on the forward strand.
CAAGCAGCTCTCAAGGAAACTCAGTTTTCACACTCTATGTTTAGTGCCCATTGTATGCATTATCTAGGAATGAACCTGGTAGAGCATCCCACACAAACGAATGCTCCACATGCGGGTTTCACATGCCACCAACTCCACATTCACAGGCAACTTCAGCGCCACAGCCATTTTCAGATAGCCCTCAATGCAAAGGCTCCAGACGCAAATATTGGTGTGAGAGCTAATTCCATCAAGGAAACACTGCATGTTGGTGAAGGGCGTATTGAAGAAGGATCAGCCGAGTGGTTCTTGTGGGAGAACAACTCCATTTGGCTCCACTAACTTCACACACCATCAGGCTTCCAAGCAGCTCTCAAGGAAACTCAGTTTTCACACTCTATGCTTAGTGCCCTTTGAGTGCCTAGGACTCAAATGAACCTGGTAGAGCATCCCACACAAACGAATGCTCCACATGCGGGTTTCACATGCCACCAACTCCACATTCACAGGCAACTTCAGCGCCACAGCCGTTTTCAGATAGCCCTCAATGCAAAGGCTCTAGACGCAAATATTGGTGTGAGAGCTAATTCATCAAGGAAACACTGCATGTTGGTGAAGGGCATATTGAAGAAGGATCAGCCGAGTGGTTCTTGTGGGAGAACAACTCCATTTGGCTCACTAACTTCACACACCATCAGGCTTCCAAGCAGCTCTCAAGGAAACTCAGTTTTCACACTCTATGCTTAGTGCCCTTTGTATGGCTAGGACTGAAATGAACCTGGTAGAGCATCCCACACAAACGAATGCTCCACATGCGGGTTTCACATGCCACCAACTCCACATTCACAGGCAACTTCAGCGCCAGAGCCGTTTTCAGATAGCCCTCAATGCAAAGGCTCTAGACGCAAATATTGGTGTGAGAGCTAATTCAATCAAGGAAACACTGCATGTTGGTGAAGGGCATATTGAAGAAGGATCAGCCGAGTGGTTCTTGTGGGGGAACAACTCGATTGGGCTCACTAACTTCACACACCATCAGGCTTCCAAGCAGCTCTCAAGGAACTCAGTTTTCACACTCTATGTTTAGTGCTCTTTTGTGCTAGGACTGAAATGAAGCTTGGTCAGCATCCCACACAAACGAATGCTCCACATGCGGGTTTCACATGCCACCAACTCCACATTTACAGGCAACTTCAGCGCCACAGCCGTTTTCAGATAGCCCTCAATGCAAAGGCTCTAGACGCAAATATTGGTGTGAGAGCTAATTCAATCAAGGAAACACTGCATGTTGGTGAAGGCGTATTGAAGAAGGATCAGCCGAGTGGGTTCTTGTGGGAGAACAACTCCATTTGGCTCACTAACTTCACACACCATCAGGCTTCCAAGCAGCTCTCAAGGAAACTCAGTTTTCACACTCTATGCTTAGTGCCCTTTGAGTGCATTAATCTGGGAATGAACCTGGTAGAGCATCCCACACAAACGAATGCTCCACATGCGGGTTTCACATGCCACCAACTCCACATTTACAGGCAACTTCAAGGGCCACAGCCGTTTTCAGATAGCCCTCAATGCAAAGGCTCTAGACGCAAATATTGGTGTGAGAGCTAATTCAATCAAGGAAACACTGCATGTTTGTGAAGGGCATATTGAAGAAGGATCAGCCGAGTGGTTCTTGTGGGAGAACAACTCCGTTTGGCTCACTAACTTCACACACCATCAGGCTTCCAAGCAGCTCTCAAGGAAACTCAGTTTTCACACTCTATGCTTAGTGCCCTTTGAGTGCATGATCTAGGAATGAACCTGGTAGAGCATCCCACACAAAACGAATGCTCCACATGCGGGTTTCACATGCCACCAACTCCACATTCACAGGCAACTTCAGCGCCACAGCCGTTTTCAGATAGCCCTCAATGCAAAGGCTCTAGACGCAAATATTGGTGTGAGAGCTAATTCAATCAAGGAAACACTGCATGTTGGTGAAGGGCATATTGAAGAAGGATCAGCCGAGTGGTTCTTGTGGAGAACAACTCCATTTGGCTCACTAACTTCACACACTATCAGGCTTCCAAGCAGCTCTCAAGGAAACTCAGTTTTCACACTCTATGCTTAGTGCCCTTTGAGTGCATTATCTAGGAATGAACCTGGTAGAGCATCCCACACAAAACGAATGCTTCACATGCGGGTTTCACATGCCACCAACTCCACATTCACAGGCAACTTCAGTGCCACAGCCGTTTTCAGATAGCCCTCAATACAAAGGCTCTAGACGCAAATATTGGTGTGAGAGCTAATTCAATCAAGGAAACACTGCATGTTGGTGAAGGGCATATTGAAGAAGGATCAGCCGAGTGGTTCTTGTGGGAGAACAACTCCATTTGGCTCACTAACTTCACACACCATCAGGCTTCCAAGCAGCTCTCAAGGAAACTCAGTTTTCACACTCTATGCTTAGTGCCCTTTGAGTGCATTATCTAGGAATGAACCTGGTAGAGCATCCCACACAAACGAATGCTCCACATGCGGGTTTCACATGCCACCAACTCCACATTCACAGGCAACTTCAGCGCCACAGCCGTTTTCAGATAGCCCTCAATGCAAAGGCTCTAGACGCAAATATTGGTGTGAGAGCTAATTCAATCAAGGAAACACTGCATGTTGGTGAAGGGCATATTGAAGAAGGATCAGCCGAGTGGTTCTTGTGGGAGAACAACTCCATTTGGCTCACTAACTTCACACACTATCAGGCTTCCAAGCAGCTCTCAAGGAAACTCAGTTTTCACACTCTATGCTTAGTGCCCTTTGAGTGCATTATCTAGGAATGAACCTGGTAGAGCATCCCACACAAACGAATGCTTCACATGCGGGTTTCACATGCCACCAACTCCACATTCACAGGCAACTTCAGTGCCACAGCCGTTTTCAGATAGCCCTCAATGCAAAGGCTCTAGACGCAAATATTGGTGTGAGAGCTAATTCAATCAAGGAAACACTGCATGTTGGTGAAGGTGCATATTGAAGAAGGATCAGCCGAGTGGTTCTTGTGGGAGAACAACTCCATTTGGCTCACTAACTTCACACACCATCAGGCTTCCAAGCAGCTCTCAAGGAAACTCAGTTTTCACCACTCTATGCTTAGTGCCCTTTGAGTGCATTATCTAGGAATGAACCTGGTAGAGCATCCCACACAAACGAATGCTCCACATGCGGGTTTCACATGCCACCAACTCCACATTCACAGGCAACTTCAGCGCCACAGCCGTTTTCAGATAGCCCTCAATGCAAAGGCTCTAGACGCAAATATTGGTGTGAGAGCTAATTCAATCAAGGAAACACTGCATGTTGGTGAAGGGCATATTGAAGAAGGATCAGCCAAGTGGTTCTTGTGGGAGAACAACTCCATTTGGCTCACTAACTTCACACACCATCAGGCTTCCAAGCAGCTCTCAAGGAAACTCAGTTTTCACACTCTATGCTTAGTGCCCTTTGTATGGCTAGGACTGAAATGAACCTGGTAGAGCATCCCACACAAACGAATGCTCCACATGCGGGTTTCACATGCCACCAACTCCACATTCACAGGCAACTTCAGCGCCACAGCCGTTTTCAGATAGCCCTCAATGCAAAGGCTCTAGACGCAAATATTGGTGTGAGAGCTAATTCAATCAAGGAAACACTGCATGTTGGTGAAGGGCATATTGAAGAAGGATCAGCCGAGTGGTTCTTGTGGGAGAACAACTCCATTTGGCTCACTAACTTCACACACCATCAGGCTTCCAAGCAGCTCTCAAGGAAACTCAGTTTTCACACTCTATGCTTAGTGCCCTTTGAGTGCATTATCTAGGAATGAACCTGGTAGAGCATCCCACACAAACGAATGCTCCACATGCGGGTTTCACATGCCACCAACTCCACATTCACAGGCAACTTCAGCGCCACAGCCGTTTTCAGATAGCCCTCAATGCAAAGGCTCTAGACGCAAATATTGGTGTGAGAGCTAATTCAATCAAGGAAACACTGCATGTTGGTGAAGGGCATATTGAAGAAGGATCAGCCGAGTGGTTCTTGTGGGGGAACAACTCCATTTGGCTCACTAACTTCACACACCATCAGGCTTCCAAGCAGCTCTCAAGGAAACTCAGTTTTCACACTCTATGCTTAGTGCTGTTTGTGTGCCTAGGACTGAAATGAAGCTTGGTCAGCATCCCACACAAACGAATGCTCCACATGCGGGTTTCACATGCCACCAACTCCACATTCACAGGCAACTTCAGCGCCACAGCCGTTTTCAGATAGCCCTCAATGCAAAGGCTCTAGACGCAAATATTGGTGTGAGAGCTAATTCAATCAAGGGAACACTGCATGTTGGTGAAGGGCATATTGAAGTAGTATCAGCCGAGTGGTTCTTGTGGGGGAACAACTCGATTTGGCTCACTAACTTCACACACCATCAGGCTTCCAAGCAGCTCTCAAGGAAACTCAGTTTTCACACTCTATGCTTAGTGCTATTTGTGTGCCTAGGACTGAAATGAAGCTTGGTCAGCATCCCACACAAACGAATGCTCCACATGCGGGTTTCACATGCCACCAACTCCACATTCACAGGCAACTTCAGCGCCACAGCCGTTTTCAGATAGCCCTCAATGCAAAGGCTCTAGACGCAAATATTGGTGTGAGAGCTAATTCAATCAAGGAAACACTGCATGTTGGTGAAGGGCGTATTGAAGAAGGATCAGCCGAGTGGTTCTTGTGGGAGAACAACTCCATTTGGCTCACTAACTTCACACACCATCAGGCTTCCAAGCAGCTCTCAAGGAAACTCAGTTTTCACACTCTATGCTTAGTGCCCTTTGAGTGCATTATCTAGGAATGAACCTGGTAGAGCATCCCACACAAACGAATGCTCCACATGCGGGTTTCACATGCCACCAACTCCACATTCACAGGAAACTTCAGCGCCACAGCCGTTTTCAGATAGCCCTCAATGCAAAGGCTCTAGACGCCAATATTGGTGTGAGAGCTAATTCAATCAAGGAAACACTGCATGTTGGTGAAGGGCATATTGAAGAAGGATCAGCCGAGTGGTTCTTGTGGGAGAACAACTCCATTTGGCTCACTAACTTCACACACCATCAGGCTTCCAAGCTGCTCTCAAGGAAACTCAGTTTTCACACTCTATGCTTAGTGCCCTTTGTATGGCTAGGACTGAAATGAACCTGGTAGAGCATCCCACACAAACGAATGCTCCACATGCGGGTTTCACATGCCACCAACTCCACATTCACAGGCAACTTCAGCGCCACAGCCGTTTTCAGATAGCCCTCAATGCAAAGGCTCTAGACGCAAATATTGGTGTGAGAGCTAATTCAATCAAGGAAACACTGCATGTTGGTGAAGGGCATATTGAAGAAGGATCAGCCGAGTGGTTCTTGTGGGAGAACAACTCCATTTGGCTCACTAACTTCACACACCATCAGGCTTCCAAGCAGCTCTCAAGGAAACTCAGTTTTCACACTCTATGCTTAGTGCCCTTTGAGTGCCTAGGACTGAAATGAACCTGGTAGAGCATCCCACAGAAACGAATGCTCCACATGCGGGTTTCACATGCCACCAACTCCACATTCACAGGCAACTTCAGGGCCACAGCCGTTTTCAGATAGCCCTCAATGCAAAGGCTCTAGACGCAAATATTGGTGTGAGAGCTAATTCAATCAAGGAAACACTGCATGTTGGTGAAGGGCATATTGAAGAAGGATCAGCCGAGTGGTTCTTGTGGGAGAACAACTCCATTTGGCTCACTAACTTCACACACCATCAGGCTTCCAAGCAGCTCTCAAGGAAACTCAGTTTTCACACTCTATGCTTAGTGCCCTTTGAGTGCATTACCTAGGAATGAACCTGGTAGAGCATCCCACACAAACGAATGCTCCACATGCGGGTTTCACATGCCACCAACTCCACATTCACAGGCAACTTCAGCGCCACAGCCGTTTTCAGATAGCCCTCAATGCAAAGGCTCTAGACGCAAATATTGGTGTGAGAGCTAATTCAATCAAGGAAACACTGCATGTTGGTGAAGGGCATATTGAAGAAGGATCAGCCGAGTGGTTCTTGTGGGAGAACAACTCCATTTGGCTCACTAACTTCACACACCATCAGGCTTCCAAGCAGCTCTCAAGGAAACTCAGTTTTCACACTCTATGCTTAGTGCTTTTTGTGTGCCTAGGAATGAAATGAAGCTTGGTCAGCATCCCACACAAACGAATGCTCCACATGCGGGTTTCACATGCCACCAACTCCACATTCACAGGCAACTTCAGCGCCACAGCCGTTTTCAGATAGCCCTCAATGCAAAGGCTCTAGACGCAAATATTGGTGTGAGAGCTAATTCAATCAAGGAAACACTGCATGTTGGAGAAGGGCATATTGAAGAAGGATCAGCCGAGTGGTTCTTGTGGGAGAACAACTCCATTTGGCTCACTAACTTCACACACCATCAGGCTTCCAAGCAGCTCTCAAGGAAACTCAGTTTTCACACTCTATGTTTAGTGCCCTTTGAGTGCATTATTTGGGAATGAACCTGGTAGAGCATCCCACACAAACGAATGCTCCACATGCGGTTTTCACATGCCACCAACTCCACATTCACAGGCAACTTCAGCGCCACAGCCGTTTTCAGATAGCCCTCAATGCAAAGGCTCTAGACGCAAATATTGGTGTGAGAGCTAATTCAATCAAGGAAACACTGCATGTTGGTGAAGGGCATATTGAAGAAGGATCAGCCAAGTGGTTCTTGTGGGAGAACAACTCCATTTGGCTCACTAACTTCACACACCATCAGGCTTCCAAGCAGCTCTCAAGGAAACTCAGTTTTCACACTCTATGCTTAGTGCCCTTTGTATGCCTAGGACTGAAATGAACCTGGTAGAGCATCCCACACAAACGAATGCTCCACATGCGGGTTTCACATGCCACCAACTCCACATTCACAGGCAACTTCAGCGCCACAGCCGTTTTCAGATAGCCCTCAATGCAAAGGCTCTAGACGCAAATATTGTTGTGAGAGCTAATTCAATCAAGGAAACACTGCATGTTGGTGAAGGGCATATTGAAGAAGGATCAGCCGAGTGGTTCTTGTGGGAGAACAACTCCATTTGGCTCACTAACTTCACACACCATCAGGCTTCCAAGCAGCTCTCAAGGAAACTCAGTTTTCACAATCTATGCTTAGTGCCCTATGAGTGCATTATCTAGGAATAAACCTGGTAGAGCATCCCACACAAACGAATGCTCCACATGCGGGTTTCACATGCCAACAACTCCACATTCACAGGCAACTTCAGCGCAACAGCCGTTTTCAGATAGCCCTCAATGCAAAGGCTCTAGACGCAAATATTGGTGTGAGAGCTAATTCAATCAAGGAAACAGTGCATGTTGGTGAAGGGGATATTGAAGAAGGATCAGCCGAGTGGTTCTTGTGGGAGAACAACTTCATTTGGCTCACTAACTTCACACACCATCAGGCTTCCAAGCAGCTCTCAAGGAAACTCAGTTTTCACACTCAATGTTTAGTGCCTTTGAGAGCATTGTCTAGGAATGAACCTGGTAGAGCATCCCACACAAACGAATGCTCCACATGCGGGTTTCACATGCCACCAACTCCACATTCACAGGCAACTTCAGCGCCATAGCCGTTTTCAGATAGCCCTCAATGAAAAGGCTCTAGACGCCAATATTGGTGTGAGAGCTAATTCAATCAAGGAAACACTGCATGTTGGTGAAGGGCATATTGAAGAAGGATCAGCCGAGTGGTTCTTGTGGGAGAACAACTCCATTTGGCTCACTAACTTCACACACCATCAGGCTTCCAAGCAGCTCTCAAGGAAACTCAGTTTTCACACTCTATGCTTAGTGCCCTTTGAGTGCATTATCTAGGAATGAACCTGGTAGAGCATCCCACACAAACGAATGCTCCACATGCGGGTTTCACATGCCACCAACTCCACATTCACAGGCAACTTCAGCGCCACAGCCGTTTTCAGATAGCCCTCAATGCAAAGGCTCTAGACGCAAATATTGGTGTGAGAGCTAATTCAATCAAAGAAACACTGCATGTTGGTGAAGGGCATATTGAAGAAGGATCAGCCGAGTGGTTCTTGTGGGAGAACAACTCCATTTGGCTCACTAACTTCACACACCATCAGGCTTCCAAGCAGCTCTCAAGGAAACTCAGTTTTCACACTCTATGCTTAGTGCCCTTTGAGTGCATTATCTAGGAATGAACCTGGTAGAGCATCCCACACAAACGAATGCTCCACATGCGGGTTTCACATGCCAACAACTCTACATTCACAGGCAACTTCAGCGCCACAGCCGTTTTCAAATAGCCCTCAATGCAAAGGCTCTAGATGCAAATATTGGTGTGAGAGCTAATTCAATCAAGGAAACACTGCATGTTGGTGAAGGGCATATTGAAGAAGGATCAGCCGAGTGGTTCTTGTGGGAGAACAACTCCATTTGGCTCACTAACTTCACACACCATCAGGCTTCCAAGCAGCTCTCAAGGAAACTCAGTTTTCACACTCTATGCTTAGTGCTTTTTGTGTGCCTAGGAATGAAATGAAGCTTGGTCAGCATCCCACACAAACGAATGCTCCACATGCGGGTTTCACATGCCACCAACTCCACATTCACAGGCAACTTCAGCGCCACAGCCGTTTTCAGATAGCCCTCCATGCAAAGGCTCTAGACGCAAATATTGGTGTGAGAGCTAATTCAATCAAGGAAACACTGCATGTGGTGAAGGGCATATTGAAGAAGGATCAGCCGAGTGGTTCTTGTGGGAGAACAACTCCATTTGGCTCACTAACTTCACACACCATCAGGCTTCCAAGCAGCTCTCAAGGAAACTCAGTTTTCACACTCTATGCTTAGTGCCCTTTGAGTGCATTATCTAGGAATGAACATGGTAGAGCATCCCACACAAACGAATGCTCCACATGCGGGTTTCACATGCAACCAACTCCACATTCACAGGCAACTTCAGCGCCACAGCCGTTTTCAGATAGCCCTCAATGCAAAGGCTCTAGACGCAAATATTGGTGTGAGAGCTAATTCAATCAAGGAAACACTGCATGTTGGTGAAGGGCATATTGAAGAAGGATCAGCTGAGTGGTTCTTGTGGGAGAACAACTCCATTTGGCTCACTAACTTCACACACCATCAGGCTTCCAAGCAGCTCTCAAGGAAACTCAGTTTTCACACTCTATGCTTAGTGCCCTTTGTATGGCTAGGACTGAAATGATGCTTGGTCAGCATCCCACACAAACGAATGCTCCACATGCGGGTTTCACATGCCACCAACTCCACATTCACAGGCAACTTCAGCGCCACAGCCGTTTTCAGATAGCCCTCAATGCAAAGGCTCTAGACGCAAATATTGGTGTGAGAGCTAATTCAATCAAGGAAACACTGCATGTTGGTGAAGGGCATATTGAAGAAGGATCAGCCAAGTGGTTCTTGTGGGAGAACAACTCCATTTGGCTCACTAACTTCACACACCATCAGGCTTCCAAGCAGCTCTCAAGGAAACTCAGTTTTCACACTCTATGTTTAGTGCCGTTTGAGAGCATTGTCTAGGAATGAACCTAGTAGAGCATCCCACACAAACAAATGCTCCACATGCGGGTTTCACATGCCACCAACTCCACATTCACAGGCAACTTCAGCGCCACAGCCGTTTTCAGATAGCCCTCAATGAAAAGGCTCTAGACGCAAATATTGGTGTGAGAGCTAATTCAATCAAGGAAACACTGCATGTTGGTGAAGGGCATATTGAAGAAGGATCAGCCGAGTGGTTCTTGTGGGAGAACAACTCCATTAGGCTCACTAACTTCACACACCATCAGGCTTCCAAGCAGCTCTCATGGAATCTCAGTTTTCACACTCTATGTTTAGTGCTCTTTGAGTGCATTATCTAGGAATGAACCTGGTAGAGCATACCACACAAACGAATGCTCCACATGCGGGTTTCACATGCCACCAACTCCACATTCACAGGCAACTTCAGCGCCACAGCCGTTTTCAGATAGCCCTCAATGCAAAGGCTCTAGACGCAAATATTGGTGTGAGAGCTAATTCAATCAAGGAAACACTGCATGTTGGTGAAGGGCATATTGAAGAAGGATCAGCCGAGTGGTTCTTGTGGGAGAACAACTCCATTTGGCTCACTAACTTCACACACCATCAGGCTTCCAAGCAGCTCTCAAGGAAACTCAGTTTTCACACTCTATGCTTAGTGCTTTTTGTGTGCCTAGGAATGAAATGAAGCTTGGTCAGCATCCCACACAAACGAATGCTCCACATGCGGGTTTCACATGCCACCAACTCCACATTCACAGGCAACTTCAGCGCCACAGCCGTTTTCAGATAGCCCTCAATGCAAAGGCTCTAGACGCAAATATTGGTGTGAGAGCTAATTCAATCAAGGAAACACTGCATGTTGGTGAAGGGCATATTGAAGAAGGATCAGCCGAGTGGTTCTTGTGGGAGAACAACTCCATTTGGCTCACTAACTTCACACACCATCAGGCTTCCAAGCAGCTCTCAAGGAAACTCAGTCTTCACACTCTATGCTTAGTGCCCTTTGAGTGCATTATCTAGGAATGAACATGGTAGAGCATCCCACACAAACGAATGCTCCACATGCGGGTTTCACATGCCACCAACTCCACATTCACAGGCAACTTCAGCGCCACAGCCGTTTTCAGATAGCCCTCAATGCAAAGGCTCTAGACGCAAATATTGGTGTGAGAGCTAATTCAATCAAGGAAACACTGCATGTTGGTGAAGGGCATATTGAAGAAGGATCAGCCGAGTGATTCTTGTGGGAGAACAACTCCATTTGGCTCACTAACTTCACACACCATCAGGCTTCCAAGCAGCTCTCAAGGAAACTCAGTTTTCACACTCTATGCTTAGTGCCCTTTGTATGGCTAGGACTGAAATGATGCTTGGTCAGCCTCCCACACAAACGAATGCTCCACATGCGGGTTTCACATGCCACCAACTCCACATTCACAGGCAACTTCAGCGCCACAGCCGTTTTCAGATAGCCCTCAATGCAAAGGCTCTAGACGCAAATATTGGTGTGAGAGCTAATTCAATCAAGGAAACACTGCATGTTGGTGAAGGGCATATTGAAGAAGGATCAGCCAAGTGGTTCTTGTGGGAGAACAACTCCATTTGGCTCACTAACTTCACACACCATCAGGCTTCCAAGCAGCTCTCAAGGAAACTCAGTTTTCACACTCTATGCTTAGTGCCCTTTGAGTGCATTATCTAGGAATGAACCTGGTAGAGCATCCCACACAAACGAATGCTCCACATGCGGGTTTCACATGCCAACAACTCTACATTCACAGGCAACTTCAGCGCCACAGCCGTTTTCAAATAGCCCTCAATGCAAAGGCTCTAGATGCAAATATTGGTGTGAGAGCTAATTCAATCAAGGAAACACTGCATGTTGGTGAAGGGCATATTGAAGAAGGATCAGCCGAGTGGTTCTTGTGGGAGAACAACTCCATTTGGCTCACTAACTTCACACACCATCAGGCTTCCAAGCAGCTCTCAAGGAAACTCAGTTTTCACACTCTATGCTTAGTGCTTTTTGTGTGCCTAGGAATGAAATGAAGCTTGGTCAGCATCCCACACAAACGAATGCTCCACATGCTGGTTTCACATGCCACCAACTCCACATTCACAGGCAACTTCAGCGCCACAGCCGTTTTCAGATAGCCCTCAATGCAAAGGCTCTAGACGCAAATATTGGTGTGAGAGCTAATTCAATCAAGGAAACACTGCATGTTGGTGAAGGGCATATTGAAGAAGGATCAGCCGAGTGGTTCTTGTGGGAGAACAACTCCATTTGGCTCACTAACTTCACACACCATCAGGCTTCCAAGCAGCTCTCAAGGAAACTCAGTCTTCACACTCTATGCTTAGTGCCATTTGAGTGCATTATCTAGGAATGAACATGGTAGAGCATCCCACACAAACGAATGCTCCACATGCGGGTTTCACATGCCACCAACTCCACATTCACAGGCAACTTCAGCGCCACAGCCGTTTTCAGATAGCCCTCAATGCAAAGGCTCTAGACGCAAATATTGGTGTGAGAGCTAATTCAATCAAGGAAACACTGCATGTTGGTGAAGGGCATATTGAAGAAGGATCAGCCGAGTGGTTCTTGTGGGAGAACAACTCCATTTGGCTCACTAACTTCACACACCATCAGGCTTCCAAGCAGCTCTCAAGGAAACTCAGTTTTCACACTCTATGCTTAGTGCCCTTTGTATGGCTAGGACTGAAATGATGCTTGGTCAGCATCCCACACAAACGAATGCTCCACATGCGGGTTTCACATGCCACCAACTCCACATTCACAGGCAACTTCAGCGCAACAGCCGTTTTCAGATAGCCCTCAATGCAAAGGCTCTAGACGCAAATATTGGTGTGAGAGCTAATTCAATCAAGGAAACACTGCATGTTGGTGAAGGGCATATTGAAGAAGGATCAGCCAAGTGGTTCTTGTGGGAGAACAACTCCATTTGGCTCACTAACTTCACACACCATCAGGCTTCCAAGCAGCTCTCAAGGAAACTCAGTTTTCACACTCTATGTTTAGTGCCCTTTGAGAGCATTGTCTAGGAATGAACCTGGTAGAGCATCCCACACAAACAAATGCTCCACATGCGGGTTTCACATGCCACCAACTCCACATTCACAGGCAACTTCAGCGCCACAGCCGTTTTCAGATAGCCCTCAATGAAAAGGCTCTAGACGCAAATATTGGTGTGAGAGCTAATTCAATCAAGGAAACACTGCATGTTGGTGAAGGGCATATTGAAGAAGGATCAGCCGAGTGGTTCTTGTGGGAGAACAACTCCATTAGGCTCACTAACTTCACACACCATCAGGCTTCCAAGCAGCTCTCATGGAATCTCAGTTTTCACACTCTATGTTTAGTGCTCTTTGAGTGCATTATCTAGGAATGAACCTGGTAGAGCATACCACACAAACGAATGCTCCACATGCGGATTTCACATGCCACCAACTCCACATTCACAGGCAACTTCAGCGCCACAGCCGTTTTCAGATAGCCCTCAATGCAAAGGCTCTAGACGCAAATATTGGTGTGAGAGCTAATTCAATCAAGGAAACACTGCATGTTGGTGAAGGGCATATTGAAGAAGGATCAGCCGAGTGGTTCTTGTGGGAGAACAACTCCATTTGGCTCACTAACTTCACACACCATCAGGCTTCCAAGCAGCTCTCAAGGAAACTCAGTTTTCACACTCTATGCTTAGTGCCCTTTGAGTGCATTATCTAGGAATGAACCTGGTAGAGCATCCCACACAAACGAATGCTCCACATGCGGGTTTCACATGCCACCAACTCCACATTCACAGGCAACTTCAGCGCCACAGCCGTTTTCAGATAGCCCTCAATGCAAAGGCTCTAGACGCAAATATTGGTGTGAGAGCTAATTCAATCAAGGAAACACTGCATGTTGGTGAAGGGCATATTGAAGAAGGATCAGCCGAGTGGTTCTTGTGGGAGAACAACTCCATTTGGCTCACTAACTTCACACACCATCAGGCTTCCAAGCAGCTCTCAAGGAAACTCAGTTTTCACACTCTATGCTTAGTGCCCTTTGAGTGCATTATCTAGGAATGAACCTGGTAGAGCATCCCACACAAACGAATGCTCCACATGCGGGTTTCACATGCCACCAACTCCACATTCACAGGCAACTTCAGCGCCACAGCCGTTTTCAGATAGCCCTCAATGCAAAGGCTCTAGACGTAAATATTGTTGTGAGAGCTAATTCAATCAAGGAAACACTGCATGTTGGTGAAGGGCATATTGAAGAAGGATCAGCCGAGTGGTTCTTGTGGGAGAACAACTCCATTTGGCTCACTAACTTCACACACCATCAGGCTTCCAAGCAGCTCTCATGGAAACTCAGTTTTCACACTCTATGCTTAGTGCTCTTTGTGTGCCTAGGACTGAAATGAAGCTTGGTCAGCATCCCACACAAAATAATGCTCCACATGCGGGTTTCACATGCCACCAACTCCACATTCACAGGCAACTTCAGCGCCACAGCCGTTTTCAGATAGCCCTCAATGCAAAGGCTCTAGACGCAAATATTGGTGTGAGAGCTAATTCAATCAAAGAAACACTGCATGCTGGTGAAGGGCATATTGAAGAAGGATCAGCCGAGTGGTTCTTGTGGGAGAACAACTCCATTTGGCTCACTAACTTCACACACCATCAGGCTTCCAAGCAGCTCTCAAGGAAACTCAGTTATCACACTCTATGCTTAGTGCCCTTTGAGTGCATTATCTAGGAATGAACCTGGTAGAGCATCCCACACAAACGAATGCTCCACATGCGGGTTTCACATGCCAACAACTCTACATTCACAGGCAACTTCAGCGCCACAGCCGTTTTCAAATAGCCCTCAATGCAAAGGCTCTAGATGCAAATATTGGTGTGAGAGCTAATTCAATCAAGGAAACACTGCATGTTGGGGAAGGGCATATTGAAGAAGGATCAGCCGAGTGGTTCTTGTGGGAGAACAACTCCATTTGGCTCACTAACTTCACACACCATCAGGCTTCCAAGCAGCTCTCAAGGAAACTCAGTTTTCACACTCTATGCTTAGTGCCCTTTGTGTGCCTAGGAATGAAATGAAGCTTGTATGGCTAGGACTGAAATGAACCTGGTAGAGCATCCCACACAAACGAATGCTCCACATGCGGGTTTCACATGCCACCAACTCCACATTCACAGGCAACTTCAGCTCTACAGACGTTTTCAGATAGCCCTCAATGCAAAGGCTCTAGACGCAAATATTGGTGTGAGAGCTAATTCAATCAAGGAAACACTGCATGTTGGTGAAGGGCATATTGAAGAAGGATCAGCCGAGTGGTTCTTGTGGGAGAACAACTCCATTTGGCTCACTAACTTCACACACCATCAGGCTTCCAAGCAGCTCTCAAGGAAACTCAGTTTTCACACTCTATGCTTAGTGCCCTTTGAGTGCATTATCTAGGAATGAACCTGGTAGAGCATCCCACACAAACGAATGCTCCACATGCGGGTTTCACATGCCACCAACTCCACATTCACAGGCAACTTCAGCGCCACAGCCGTTTTCAGATAGCCCTCAATGCAAAGGCTCTAGACGTAAATATTGGTGTGAGAGCTAATTCAATCAAGGAAACACTGCATGTTGGTGAAGGGCATATTGAAGAAGGATCAGCCGAGTGGTTCTTGTGGGAGAACAACTCCATTTGGCTCACTAACTTCACACACCATCAGGCTTCCAAGCAGCTCTCATGGAAACTCAGTTTTCACACTCTATGCTTAGTGCTCTTTGTGTGCCTAGGACTGAAATGAAGCTTGGTCAGCATCCCACACAAAATAATGCTCCACATGCGGGTTTCACATGCCACCAACTCCACATTCACAGGCAACTTCAGCGCCACAGCCGTTTTCAGATAGCCCTCAATGCAAAGGCTCTAGACGCAAATATTGGTGTGAGAGCTAATTCAATCAAAGAAACACTGCATGCTGGTGAAGGGCATATTGAAGAAGGATCAGCCGAGTGGTTCTTGTGGGAGAACAACTCCATTTGGCTCACTAACTTCACACACCATCAGGCTTCCAAGCATCTCTCAAGGAAACTCAGTTTTCACACTCTATGCTTAGTGCCCTTTGAGTGCATTATCTAGGAATGAACCTGGTAGAGCATCCCACACAAACGAATGCTCCACATGCGGGTTTCACATGCCAACAACTCTACATTCACAGGCAACTTCAGCGCCACAGCCGTTTTCAAATAGCCCTCAATGCAAAGGCTCTAGATGCAAATATTGGTGTGAGAGCTAATTCAATCAAGGAAACACTGCATGTTGGTGAAGGGCATATTGAAGAAGGATCAGCCGAGTGGTTCTTGTGGGAGAACAACTCCATTTGGCTCACTAACTTCACACACCATCAGGCTTCCAAGCAGCTCTCAAGGAAACTCAGTTTTCACACTCTATGCTTAGTGCCCTTTGTGTGCCTAGGAATGAAATGAAGCTTGTATGGCTAGGACTGAAATGAACCTGGTAGAGCATCCCACACAAACGAATGCTCCACATGCGGGTTTCACATGCCACCAACTCCACATTCACAGGCAACTTCAGCGCCACAGCCATTTTCAGATAGCCCTCAATGCAAAGGCTCTAGACGCAAATATTTGTGTGAGAGCTAATTCAATCAAGGAAACACTGCATGTTGGTGAAGGGCATATTGAAGAAGGATCAGCCGAGTGGTTCTTGTGGGAGAACAACTCCATTTGGCTCACTAACTTCACACACCATCAGGCTTCCAAGCAGCTCTCAAGGAAACTCAGTTTTCACACTCTATGTTTAGTGCCCTTTGAGTGCATTATCTAGCAATGAACCTGGTAGAGCATCCCACACAAATGAATGCTCCACATGCGGGTTTCACATGCCACCAACTCCACATTCACAGGCAACTTCAGCGCCACAGCCGTTTTCAGATAGCCCTCAATGCAAAGGCTCCTGACGCCAATATTGGTGTGAGAGCTAATTCAATCAAGGAAACACTGCATGTTGGTGAAGGGCATATTGAAGAAGGATCAGCCGAGTGGTTCTTGTGGGAGAACAACTCCATTTGGCTCACTAACTTCACACACCATCAGGCTTCCAAGCAGCTCTCAAGGAAACTCAGTTTTCACACTCTATGCTTAGTGCCCTTTGAGTGCATTATCTAGGAATGAACCTGGTAGAACATCCCACACAAACGAATGCTCCACATGCGGGTTTCACATGCCACCAACTCCACATTCACAGGCAACTTCAGCGCCACAGCCGTTTTCAGATAGCCCTCAATGCAAAGGCTCTAGACGCAAATATTGGTGTGAGAGCTAATTCAATCAAGGAAACACTGCATGTTGGTGAAGGGCATATTGAAGAAGGATCAGCCGAGTGGTTCTTGTGGGAGAACAACTCCATTTGGCTCACTAACTTCACACACCATCAGGCTTCCAAGCAGCTCTCAAGGAAACTCAGTTTTCACACTCTATGCTTAGTGCCCTTTGAGTGCATTATCTAGGAATGAACCTGGTAGAGCATACCACACAAACGAATGCTCCACATGCGGGTTTCACATGCCACCAACTCCACATTCACAGGCAACTTCAGCGCCACAGCCATTTTCAGATAGCCCTCAATGCAAAGGCTCTAGACGCAAATATTGGTGTGAGAGCTAATTCAATCAAGGAAACACTGCATGTTGGTGAAGGGCATATTGAAGAAGGATCAGCCGAGTGATTCTTGTGGGAGAACAACTCCATTTGGCTCACTAACTTCACACACCATCAGGCTTCCAAGCAGCTCTCATGGAAAACTCAGTTTTCACACTCTATGCTTAGTGCTCTTTGTGTGCCTAGGACTGAAATGAAGCTTGGTCAGCATCCCACACAAACGAATGCTCCACATGCGGGTTTCACATGCCACCAACTCCACATTCACAGGCAACTTCAGCGCCACAGCCGTTTTCAGATAGCCCTCAATGCAAAGGCTCTAGACGCAAATATTGGTGTGAGAGCTAATTCAATCAAAGAAACACTGCATGTTGGTGAAGGGCATATTGAAGAAGGATCAGCCGAGTGGTTCTTGTGGGAGAACAACTCCATTTGGCTCACTAACTTCACACACCATCAGGCTTCCAAGCATCTCTCAAGGAAACTCAGTTTTCACACTCTATGCTTAGTGCCCTTTGAGTGCATTATCTAGGAATGAACCTGGTAGAGCATCCCACACAAACGAATGCTCCACATGCGGGTTTCACATGCCAACAACTCTACATTCACAGGCAACTTCAGCGCCACAGCCGTTTTCAGATAGCCCTCAATGCTAAGGCTCTAGATGCAAATATTGGTGTGAGAGCTAATTCAATCAAGGAAACACTGCATGTTGGTGAAGGGCATATTGAAGAAGGATCAGCCGAGTGGTTCTTGTGGGAGAACAACTCCATTTGGCTCACTAACTTCACACACCATCAGGCTTCCAAGCAGCTCTCAAGGAAACTCAGTTTTCACACTCTATGCTTAGTGCCCTTTGAGTGCATTATCTAGGAATGAACCTGGTAGAACATCCCACACAAACGAATGCTCCACATGCGGGTTTCACATGCCACCAACTCCACATTCACAGGCAACTTCAGCGCAACAGCCGTTTTCAGATAGCCCTCAATGCAAAGGCTCTAGACGCAAATATTGGTGTGAGAGCTAATTCAATCAAGGAAACACTGCATGTTGGTGAAGGGCATATTGAAGAAGGATCAGCCGAGTGATTCTTGTGGGACAACAACTCCATTTGGCTCACTAACTTCACACACCATCAGGCTTCCAAGCAGCTCTCAAGGAAACTCAGTTTTCACACTCTATGTTTAGTGCCCTTTGAGTGCATTATCTAGGAATGAACCTGGTAGAGCATCCCACACAAACGAATGCTCCACATGCGGGTTTCACATGCCACCAACTCCACATTCACAGGCAACTTCAGCGCCACAGCCGTTTTCAGATAGCCCTCAATGCAAAGGCTCTAGACGCAAATATTGGTGTGAGAGCTAATTCAATCAAGGAAACACTGCATGTTGGTGAAGGGCATATTGAAGAAGGATCAGCCGAGTGGTTCTTGTGGGAGAACAACTCCATTTGGCTCACTAACTTCACACACCATCAGGCTTCCAAGCAGCTCTCAAGGAAACTCAGTTTTCACACTCTATGCTTAGTGCCCTTTGAGTGCATTATCTAGGAATGAACCTGGTAGAACATCCCACACAAACGAATGCTCCACATGCGGGTTTCACATGCCACCAACTCCACATTCACAGGCAACTTCAGCGCCACAGCCGTTTTCAGATAGCCCTCAATGCAAAGGCTCTAGACGCCAATATTGGTGTGAGAGCTAATTCAATCAAGGAAACACTGCATGTTGGTGAAGGGCATATTGAAGAAGGATCAGCCGAGTGGTTCTTTTGGGAGAACAACTCCATTTGGCTCACTAACTTCACACACCATCAGGCTTCCAAGCAGCTCTCAAGGAAACTCAGTTTTCACACTCTATGCTTAGTGCCCTTTGAGTGCATTATCTAGGAATGAACCTGGTAGAGCATCCCACACAAACGAATGCTCCACATGCGGGTTTCACATGCCACCAACTCCACATTCACAGGCAACTTCAGCGCCACAGCCGTTTTCAGATAGCCCTCAATGCAAAGGCTCTAGACGCAAATATTGGTGTGAGAGCTAATTCAATCAAGGAAACACTGCATGTTGGTGAAGGGCATATTGAAGAAGGATCAGCCGAGTGGTTCTTGTGGGAGAACAACTCCATTTGGCTCACTAACTTCACACACCATCAGGCTTCCAAGCAGCTCTCAAGGAAACTCAGTTTTCACACTCTATGCTTAGTGCCCTTTGAGTGCATTATGTAGGAATGAACCTGGTAGAGCATCCCACACAAACGAATGCTCCACATGCGGGTTTCACATGCCACCAACTCCACATTCACAGGCAACTTCAGCGCCACAGCCGTTTTCAGATAGCCCTCAATGCAAAGGCTCTAGACGCAAATATTGGTGTGAGAGCTAATTCAATCAAGGAAACACTGCATGTTGGTGAAGGGCATATTGAAGAAGGATCAGCCGAGTGGTTCTTGTGGGAGAACAACTCCATTTGGCTCACTAACTTCACACACCATCAGGCTTCCAAGCAGCTCTCAAGGAAACTCAGTTTTCACACTCTATGCTTAGTGCCCTTTGAGTGCATTATCTAGGAATGAACCTGGTAGAACATCCCACACAAACGAATGCTCCACATGCGGGTTTCACATGCCACCAACTCCACATTCACAGGCAACTTCAGCGCCACAGCCGTTTTCAGATAGCCCTCAATGCAAAGGCTCTAGACGCCAATATTGGTGTGAGAGCTAATTCAATCAAGGAAACACTGCATGTTGGTGAAGGGCATATTGAAGAAGGATCAGCCGAGTGGTTCTTTTGGGAGAACAACTCCATTTGGCTCACTAACTTCACACACCATCAGGCTTCCAAGCAGCTCTCAAGGAAACTCAGTTTTCACACTCTATGCTTAGTGCCCTTTGAGTGCATTATCTAGGAATGAACCTGGTAGAGCATCCACACAAACGAATGCTCCACATGCGGGTTTCACATGCCACCAACTCCACATTCACAGGCAACTTCAGCGCCACAGCCGTTTTCAGATAGCCCTCAATGCAAAGGCTCCTGACGCCAATATTGGTGTGAGAGCTAATTCAATCAAGGAAACACTGCATGTTGGTGAAGGGCATATTGAAGAAGGATCAGCCGAGTGGTTCTTGTGGGAGAACAACTCCATTTGGCTCACTAACTTCACACACCATCAGGCTTCCAAGCAGCTCTCAAGGAAACTCAGTTTTCACACTCTATGCTTAGTGCCCTTTGAGTGCATTATCTAGGAATGAACCTGGTAGAACATCCCACACAAACGAATGCTCCACATGCGGGTTTCACATGCCACCAACTCCACATTCACAGGCAACTTCAGCGCCACAGCCGTTTTCAGATAGCCCTCAATGCAAAGGCTCTAGACGCAAATATTGGTGTGAGAGCTAATTCAATCAAGGAAACACTGCATGTTGGTGAAGGGCATATTGAAGAAGGATCAGCCGAGTGGTTCTTGTGGGAGAACAACTCCATTTGGCTCACTAACTTCACACACCATCAGGCTTCCAAGCAGCTCTCAAGGAAACTCAGTTTTCACACTCTATGCTTAGTGCCCTTTGAGTGCATTATCTAGGAATGAACCTGGTAGAGCATACCACACAAACGAATGCTCCACATGCGGGTTTCACATGCCACCAACTCCACATTCACAGGCAACTTCAGCGCCACAGCCGTTTTCAGATAGCCCTCAATGCAAAGGCTCTAGACGCAAATATTGGTGTGAGAGCTAATTCAATCAAGGAAACACTGCATGTTGGTGAAGGGCATATTGAAGAAGGATCAGCGGAGTGATTCTTGTGGGAGAACAACTCCATTTGGCTCACTAACTTCACACACCATCAGGCTTCCAAGCAGCTCTCATGGAAACTCAGTTTTCACACTCTATGCTTAGTGCTCTTTGTGTGCCTAGGACTGAAATGAAGCTTGGTCAGCATCCCACACAAACGAATGCTCCACATGCGGGTTTCACATGCCACCAACTCCACATTCACAGGCAACTTCAGCGCCACAGCCGTTTTCAGATAGCCCTCAATGCAAAGGCTCTAGACGCAAATATTGGTGTGAGAGCTAATTCAATCAAAGAAACACTGCATGTTGGTGAAGGGCATATTGAAGAAGGATCAGCCGAGTGGTTCTTGTGGGAGAACAACTCCATTTGGCTCACTAACTTCACACACCATCAGGCTTCCAAGCATCTCTCAAGGAAACTCAGTTTTCACACTCTATGCTTAGTGCCCTTTGAGTGCATTATCTAGGAATGAACCTGGTAGAGCATCCCACACAAACGAATGCTCCACATGCGGGTTTCACATGCCAACAACTCTACATTCACAGGCAACTTCAGCGCCACAGCCGTTTTCAGATAGCCCTCAATGCAAAGGCTCTAGATGCAAATATTGGTGTGAGAGCTAATTCAATCAAGGAAACACTGCATGTTGGTGAAGGGCATATTGAAGAAGGATCAGCCGAGTGGTTCTTGTGGGAGAACAACTCCATTTGGCTCACTAACTTCACACACCATCAGGCTTCCAAGCAGCTCTCAAGGAAACTCAGTTTTCACACTCTATGCTTAGTGCCCTTTGAGTGCATTATCTAGGAATGAACCTGGTAGAACATCCCACACAAACGAATGCTCCACATGCGGGTTTCACATGCCACCAACTCCACATTCACAGGCAACTTCAGCGCAACAGCCGTTTTCAGATAGCCCTCAATGCAAAGGCTCTAGACGCAAATATTGGTGTGAGAGCTAATTCAATCAAGGAAACACTGCATGTTGGTGAAGGGCATATTGAAGAAGGATCAGCCGAGTGATTCTTGTGGGACAACAACTCCATTTGGCTCACTAACTTCACACACCATCAGGCTTCCAAGCAGCTCTCAAGGAAACTCAGTTTTCACACTCTATGTTTAGTGCCCTTTGAGTGCATTATCTAGGAATGAACCTGGTAGAGCATCCCACACAAACGAATGCTCCACATGCGGGTTTCACATGCCACCAACTCCACATTCACAGGCAACTTCAGCGCCACAGCCGTTTTCAGATAGCCCTCAATGCAAAGGCTCTAGACGCCAATATTGGTGTGAGAGCTAATTCAATCAAGGAAACACTGCATGTTGGTGAAGGGCATATTGAAGAAGGATCAGCCGAGTGGTTCTTGTGGGAGAACAACTCCATTTGGCTCACTAACTTCACACACCATCAGGCTTCCAAGCAGCTCTCAAGGAAACTCAGTTTTCGACACTCTATGCTTAGTGCCCTTTGAGTGCATTATCTAGGAATGAACCTGGTAGAACATCCACACAAACGAATGCTCCACATGCGGGTTTCACATGCCACCAACTCCACATTCACAGGCAACTTCAGCGCCACAGCCGTTTTCAGATAGCCCTCAATGCAAAGGCTCTAGACGCCAATAATGGTGTGAGAGCTAATTCAATCAAGGAAACACTGCATGTTGGTGAAGGGCATATTGAAGAAGGATCAGCCGAGTGGTTCTTGTGGGAGAACAACTCCATTTGGCTCACTAACTTCACACACCATCAGGCTTCCAAGCAGCTCTCAAGGAAACTCAGTTTTCACACTCTATGCTTAGTGCCCTTTGAGTGCATTATCTAGGAATGAACCTGGTAGAGCATCCCACACAAACGAATGCTCCACATGCGGGTTTCACATGCCAACAACTCTACATTCACAGGCAACTTCAGCGCCACAGCCGTTTTCAGATAGCCCTCAATGCAAAGGCTCTAGATGCAAATATTGGTGTGAGAGCTAATTCAATCAAGGAAACACTGCATGTTGGTGAAGGGCATATTGAAGAAGGATCAGCCGAGTGGTTCTTGTGGGAGAACAACTCCATTTGGCTCACTAACTTCACACACCATCAGGCTTCCAAGCAGCTCTCAAGGAAACTCAGTTTTCACACTCTATGCTTAGTGCCCTTTGAGTGCATTATCTAGGAATGAACCTGGTAGAACATCCCACACAAACGAATGCTCCACATGCGGGTTTCACATGCCACCAACTCCACATTCACAGGCAACTTCAGCGCAACAGCCGTTTTCAGATAGCCCTCAATGCAAAGGCTCTAGACGCAAATATTGGTGTGAGAGCTAATTCAATCAAGGAAACACTGCATGTTGGTGAAGGGCATATTGAAGAAGGATCAGCCGAGTGATTCTTGTGGGACAACAACTCCATTTGGCTCACTAACTTCACACACCATCAGGCTTCCAAGCAGCTCTCAAGGAAACTCAGTTTTCACACTCTATGCTTAGTGCCCTTTGAGTGCATTATCTAGGAATGAACCTGGTAGAACATCCCACACAAACGAATGCTCCACATGCGGGTTTCACATGCCACCAACTCCACATTCACAGGCAACTTCAGCGCAACAGCCGTTTTCAGATAGCCCTCAATGCAAAGGCTCTAGACGCAAATATTGGTGTGAGAGCTAATTCAATCAAGGAAACACTGCATGTTGGTGAAGGGCATATTGAAGAAGGATCAGCCGAGTGATTCTTGTGGGACAACAACTCCATTTGGCTCACTAACTTCACACACCATCAGGCTTCCAAGCAGCTCTCAAGGAAACTCAGTTTTCACACTCTATGCTTAGTGCCCTTTGAGTGCATTATCTAGGAATGAACCTGGTAGAACATCCCACACAAACGAATGCTCCACATGCGGGTTTCACATGCCACCAACTCCACATTCACAGGCAACTTCAGCGCCACAGCCGTTTTCAGATAGCCCTCAATGCAAAGGCTCTAGACGCCAATATTGGTGTGAGAGCTAATTCAATCAAGGAAACACTGCATGTTGGTGAAGGGCATATTGAAGAAGGATCAGCCGAGTGGTTCTTTTGGGAGAACAACTCCATTTGGCTCACTAACTTCACACACCATCAGGCTTCCAAGCAGCTCTCAAGGAAACTCAGTTTTCACACTCTATGCTTAGTGCCCTTTGAGTGCATTATGTAGGAATGAACCTGGTAGAGCATCCCACACAAACGAATGCTCCACATGCGGGTTTCACATGCCACCAACTCCACATTCACAGGCAACTTCAGCGCCACAGCCGTTTTCAGATAGCCCTCAATGCAAAGGCTCTACACGCAAATATTGGTGTGAGAGCTAATTCAATCAAGGAAACACTGCATGTTGGTGAAGGGCATATTGAAGAAGGATCAGCCGAGTGATTCTTGTGGGAGAACA
>NW_026700113.1:0-52828 GCF_030435755.1 Ochotona princeps
TTGTTGGCGAAGGGCATATTAAAGAAGGATCAGCCGAGTGGTTCTTGTGGGAGAACAACTCCATTTGGCTCACTAACTTCACACACCATCAGGCTTCCAAGCAGCTCTCAAGGAAACTCAGTTTTCACACTCTATGCTTAGTGCCCCTTGAGTGCATTATCTAGGAATGAACCTGGTAGAGCATCCCACACAAACGAATGCTCCACATGCGGGTTTCACATGCCACCAACTCCACATTCACAGGCAACTTCAGAGCCGCAGACGTTTTCAGATAGCCCTCAATGCAAAGGCACGAGACACAAATATTGGTGTGAGAGCTACTTCAATCAAGGAAACACTGCATGTTGGTGAAGGGCATATTGAAGAAGGGTCAGCCGAGTGGTTCTTGTGGGAGAACCACTCCATTTGGCTCAAAACTCCACACACCATCAGGCTTCCAAGCAGCTCTCAAGGAAACTCAGTTTTCACACTCTATGCTTAGTGCCCTTTGAGTGCATTATCTAGGAATGAGCCTGGTAGAGCATCCCACACAAACAAATGCTCCACATGCGGGTTTCACATGCCACCAACTGCACAGTCACAGGCAACTTCAGCGCCACAGCCGTTTTCAGATAGCCCTCAATGCAAAGGCTGTAGACGCAAATATTGGTGTGAGAGCTAATTCAATCAAGGAAACACTGCATGTTGGTGAAGGGCATATTGAAGAAGGATCAGCCGAGTGGTTCTTGTGGGAAAACAACTCCATTTGGCTCACTAACTTCACACACCATCAGGCTTCCAAGCAGCTCTCAAGGAAACTCAGTTTTCACACTCTATGCTTAGCACCCTTTGAGTGCCTAGGACTGAAATGAAGCTTGGTGAGCATCCCACGCAAACGAATGCTCCCCATGCGGGTTTCACATGCCACCAACTCCACAGTCACAGGCAACTTCAGCGCCACAGCCGTTTTCAGATAGCACTCAATGCAAAGGCTCTAGACGCAAATATTGGTGTGAGAGCTAATTCAATCAAGGAAACACTGCATGTTGGTGAAGGGCATATTGAAGAAGGGTCAGCCGAGTGGTTCTTGTGGGAGAACCACTCCATTTGGCTCACTAACTTCACACACCATCAGGCTTCCAAGCAGCTCTCAAGGAAACTCAGTTTTCACACTCTATGCTTAGTGCCCTTTGAGTGCCTAGGACTGAAATGAAGCTTGGTGAGCATCCCACACAAACGAATGCTCCACATGCGGGTTTCACATGCCACCAACTCCACATTCACAGGCAACTTCAGCGCCACAGCCGTTTTCAGATAGCCCTCAATGCAAAGGCTCTAGACGCAAATATTGGTGTGAGAGCTAATTCAATCAAGGAAACACTGCATGTTGGTGAAGGGCATATTGAAGAAGCGTCAGCCGAGTGGTTCTTGTGGGAGAACAACTCCATTTGGCTCACTAACTTCACACACCATCAGGCTTCCAAGCAGCTCTCAAGGAAACTCAGTTTTCACACTCTATGCTTAGTACCCTTTGAGTGCCTAGGACTGAAATGAAGCTTGGTGAGCATCCCACACAAACGAATGCTCCACATGCGGGTTTCACATGCCACCAACTCCACAGTCACAGGCAACTTCAGCGCCACAGCCCTTTTAAGATAGCCCTCAATGCAAAGGATCTAGACACAAATATTGGTGTGAGAGCTAATTCAATCAAGGAAACACTGCATGTAGGTGAAGGGCATATTGAAGAAGGATCAGCCGAGTGGTTCTTGTGGGAAAACAACTCCATTTGGCTCACTAACTTCACACACCATCAGGCTTCCAAGCAGCTCTCAAGGAAACTCAGTTTTCACACTCTATGCTTAGCACCCTTTGAGTGCCTAGGACTGAAATGAAGCTTGGTGAGCATCCCACGCAAACGAATGCTCCCCACGCGGGTTTCACATGCCACCAACTCCACAGTCACAGGCAACTTCAGCGCCACAGCCGTTTTCAGATAGCACTCAATGCAAAGGCTCTAGACGCAAATATTGGTGTGAGAGCTAATTCAATCAAGGAAACACTGCATGTTGGTGAAGGGCATATTGAAGAAGGGTCAGCCGAGTGGTTCTTGTGGGAGAACCACTCCATTTGGCTCACTAACTTCACACACCATCAGGCTTCCAAGCAGCTCTCAAGGAAACTCAGTTTTCACACTCTATGCTTAGTGCCCTTTGAGTGCCTAGGACTGAAATGAAGCTTGGTGAGCATCCCACACAAACGAATGCTCCACATGCGGGTTTCACATGCCACCAACTCCACATTCACAGGCAACTTCAGCGCCACAGCCGTTTTCAGATAGCCCTCAATGCAAAGGCTCGAGACGCAAATATTGGTGTGAGAGCTAATTCAATCAAGGAAACACTGCATGTTGGTGAAGGGCATATTGAAGAAGGGTCAGCCGAGTGGTTCTTGTGGGAGAACAACTCCATTTGGCTCACTAACTTCACACACCATCAGGCTTCCAAGCAGCTCTCAAGGAAACTCAGTTTTCACACTCTATGCTTAGTACCCTTTGAGTGCCTAGGACTGAAATGAAGCTTGGTGAGCATCCCACACAAACGAATGCTCCACATGCGGGTTTCACATGCCACCAACTCCACAGTCACAGGCAACTTCAGCGCCACAGCCCTTTTAAGATAGCCCTCAATGCAAAGGATCTAGACACAAATATTGGTGTGAGAGCTAATTCAATCAAGGAAACACTGCATGTAGGTGAAGGGCATATTGAAGAAGGATCAGCCGAGTGGTTCTTGTGGGAGAACAACTCCATTTGGCTCACTAACTTCACACACCATCAGGCTTCCAAGCAGCTCTCAAGGAAACTCAGTTTTCACACTCTATCCTTACAGCCCTTTGAGTGCCTAGGACTGAAATGAAGCTTGGTGAGCATCCCACACAAACGAATGCTCCACATGCGGGTTTCACATGCCACCAACTCCACATTCACAGGCAACTTCAGCGCCACAGCCGTTTTCAGATAGCACTCAATGCAAAGGCTCTAGACGCAAATATTGGTGTGAGAGCTAATTCAATCAAGGAAACACTGCATGTTGGTGAAGGAGATATTGAAGAAGGATCAGCTGAGTGGTTCTTGTGGGAGAACAACTCCATTTGGCTCACTAACTTCACACATCATCAGGCTTCCAAGCAGCTCTCAAGGAAACTCAGTTTTCACACTCTATGCTTAGTGCCCTTTGAGTGCATTATCTAGGAATGAACCTGGTAGAGCATCCCACACAAATGAATGCTCCACATGCGTGTTTCACATGCCACCAACTCCACATTCACAGGCAACTTCAGCGTCACAGCCGTTTTCAGATAGCCCTCAATGCAAAGGCACGAGACACAAATATTGGTGTGAGAGCTACTTCAATCAAGGAAACACTGCATGTTGGTGAAGGGCATATTGAAGAAGGGTCAGCCGAGTGGTTCTTGTGGGAGAACCACTCCATTTGGCTCACTAACTCCACACACCATCAGGCTTCCAAGCAGCTCTCAAGGAAACTCAGTTTTCACACTCTATGCTTAGTGCCCTTTGAGTGCATTATCTAGGAATGAACCTGGTAGAGCATCCCACACAAACGAATGCTCCACATGCGGGTTTCACATGCCACCAAACTGCACATGCACAGGCAACTTCAGCGCCACAGCCGTTTTCAGATAGCCCTCAATGCAAAGGCTCTAGACGCAAATATTGGTGTGAGAGCTAATTCAATCAAGGAAACACTGCATGTTGGCGAAGGGCATATTGAAGAAGGATCAGCCGAGTGGTTCTTGTGGGAGAACAACTCCATTGGGCTCACTAACTTCACACACCATCAGGCTTCCAAGCAGCTCTCAAGGAAACTCAGTTTTCACACTCTATGCTTAGTGCCCTTTGAGTGCCTAGGACTGAAATGAAGCTTGGTGAGCATCCCACACAAACGAATGCTCCACATGCGGGTTTCACATGCCACCAACTCCACATTCACAGGCAACTTCAGCGCCACAGCCATTTTCAGATAGCCCTCAATGCAAAGGCTCTAGACGCAAATATTGGTGTGAGAGCTAATTCAATCAAGGAAACACTGCATGTTGGTGAAGGGCATATTGAAGAAGGATCAGCCGAGTGGTTCTTGTGGGAGAACAACTCCATTTGGCTCACTAACGTCACACACCATCAGGCTTCCAAGCAGCTCTCAAGGAAACTCAGTTTTCACACTCTATGCTTAGTGCCCTTTGAGTGCATTATCTAGGAATGAACCTGGTAGAGCATCCCACACAAACGAATGCTCCACATGCGGGTTTCACATGCCACCAACTCCACATTCACAGGCAACTTCAGTGCCACAGTCGTTTTCAAATAGCCCTCAATGCAAAGGCACGAGACACAAATATTGGTGTGAGAGCTAATTCAATCAAGGAAACACTGCATGTTGGCGAAGGGCATATTGAAGAAGGGTCAGCCGAGTGGTTCTTGTGGGAGAACAACTCCATTAGGCTCACTAACTCCACACACCATCAGGCTTCCAAGCAGCTCTCAAGGAAACTCAGTTTTCACACTCTATGCTTAGTGCCCTTTGAGTGCATTATCTAGGAATGAACCTGGTAGAGCATCCCACACAAACGAATGCTCCACATGCAGGTTTCACATGCCACCAACTCCACATTCACAGGCAACTTCAGCGCCACAGCCGTTTTCAGATAGCCCTCAATGCAAAGGCTCGAGACGCAAATATTGGTGTGAGAGCTAATTCAATCAAGGAAACACTGCATGTTGGCGAAGGGCATATTGAAGAAGGATCAGCCGAGTGGTTCTTGTGGGAGAACAACTCCATTTGGCTCACTAACTTCACACACCATCAGGCTTCCAAGCAGCTCTCAAGGAAACTCAGTTTTCACACTCTATCCTTACAGCCCTTTGAGTGCCTAGGACTGAAATGAAGCTTGGTGAGCATCCCACACAAACGAATGCTCCACATGCGGGTTTCACATGCCACCAACTCCACATTCACAGGCAACTTCAGCGCCACAGCCGTTTTCAGATAGCCCTCAATGCAAAGGCTCTAGACGCAAATATTGGTGTGAGAGCTAATTCAATCAAGGAAACACTGCATGTTGGTGAAGGGCATATTGAAGAAGCGTCAGCCGAGTGGTTCTTGTGGGAGAACAACTCCATTGGGCTCACTAACTTCACACACCATCAGGCTTCCAAGCAGCTCTCAAGGAAACTCAGTTTTCACACTCTATGCTTAGTGCCCTTTGAGTGCCTAGGACTGAAATGAAGCTTGGTGAGCATCCCACACAAACGAATGCTCCACATGCGGGTTTCACATGCCACCAACTCCACATTCACAGGCAACTTCAGCGCCACAGCCGTTTTCAGATAGCCCTCAATGCAAAGGCTCGAGACGCAAATATTGGTGTGAGAGCTAATTGAATCAAGGAAACACTGCATGTTGGTGAAGGGCATATTGAAGAAGGATCAGCCGAGTGGTACTTGTGGGAGAACAACTCCATTTGGCTCACTAACTTCACACACCATCAGGCTTCCAAGCAGCTCTCAAGGAAACTCAGTTTTCACACTCTATGCTTAGTGCCCTTTTAGTGCATTATCTAGGAATGAACCTGGTACAGCATCCCACACAAATGAATGCTCCACATGCGGGTTTCACATGCCACCAACTCCACATTCACAGGCAACTTCAGCGCCACAGCCGTTTTCAGATAGCCCTCAATGCAAAGGCACAAGACACAAATATTGGTGTGAGAGCTACTTCAATCAAGGAAACACTGCATGTTGGTGAAGGGCATATTGAAGAAGGGTCAGCCGAGTGGTTCTTGTGGGAGAACCACTCCATTTGGCTCACTAACTTCACACACCATCAGGCTTCCAAGCAGCTCTCAAGGAAACTCAGTTTTCACACTCTATGCTTAGTGCCCTTTGAGTGCATTATCTAGGAATGAACCTGGTAGAGCATCCCACACAAACGAATGCTCCACATGCGGGTTTCACATGCCACCAAAAGTGCACATTCACAGGCAACTTCAGCGCCACAGCCGTTTTCAGATAGCCCTCAATGCAAAGGCTCTAGACGCAAATATTGGTGTGAGAGCTACTTCAATCAAGGAAACATTGCATGTTGGCGAAGGGCATATTGAAGAAGGATCAGCCGAGTGGTTCTTGTGGGAGAACAACTCCATTTGGCTCACTAACTTCACACACCATCAGGCTTCCAAGCAGCTCTCAAGGAAACTCCGTTTTCACACTCTATGCTTAGTGCCCTTTGAGTGCCTAGGACTGAAATGAAGCTTGGTGAGCATCCCACACAAACGAATGCTCCACATGCGGGTTTCACATGCCACCAACTCCACAGTCACAGGCAACTTCAGCGCCACAGCCGTTTTCAGATAGCCCTCAATGCAAAGGCTCTAGACGCAAATATTGGTGTGAGAGCTAATTCAATCAAGGAAACACTGCATGTTGGTGAAGGGCATATTAAAGAAACGTCAGCCGAGTGGTTCTTGTGGGAGAACAACTCCATTTGGCTCACTAACTTCACACACCATCAGGCTTCCAAGCAGCTCTCAAGGAAACTCAGTTTTCATACTCTATGCTTAGTGCCCTTTGAGTGCCTAGGACTGAAATGAAGCTTGGTGAGCATCCCACACAAACGAATGCTCCACATGCGGGTTTCACATGCCACCAACTCCACATTCACAGGCAACTTCAGCGCCACAGCCGTTTTCAGATAGCCCTCAATGCAAAGGCTCGAGACGCAAATATTGGTGTGAGAGCTACTTCAATCAAGGAAACACTGCATGTTGGTGAAGGGCATATTGAAGAAGGATCAGCCGAGTGGTTCTTGTGGGAGAACAACTCCATTTGGCTCACTAACTTCACACACCATCAGGCTTCCAAGCAGCTCTCAAGGAAACTCAGTTTTCACACTCTATGCTTAGTGCCCTTTGAGTGCATTATCTAGGAATGAACCTGGTACAGCATCCCACACAAATGAATGCTCCACATGCGGGTTTCACATGCCACCAACTCCACATTCACAGGCAACTTCAGCGCCACAGCCGTTTTCAGATAGCCCTCAATGCAAAGGCACGAGACACAAATATTGGTGTGAGAGCTAATTCAATGAGGAAACACTGCATGTTGGTGAAGGGCATATTGAAGAAGGGTCAGCCGAGTGGTTCTTGTGGGAGAACCACTCCATTTGGCTCACTAACTCCACACACCATCAGGCTTCCAAGCAGCTCTCAAGGAAACTCAGTTTTCACACTCTATGCTTAGTGCCCTTTGAGTGCATTATCTAGGAATGAACCTGGTAGAGCATCCCACACAAACGAATGCTCCACATGCGGGTTTCACATGCCACCAAAAGTGCACATGCACAGGCAACTTCAGCGCCACAGCCGTTTTCAGATAGCCCTCAATGCAAAGGCTCTAGACGCAAATATTGGTGTGAGAGCTAATTCAATCAAGGAAACACTGCATGTTGGTGAAGGGCATATTGAAGAAGGATCAGCCGAGTGGTTCTTGTGGGAGAACAACTCCATTTGGCTCACTAACTTCACACACCATCAGGCTTCCAAGCAGCTCTCAAGGAAACTCAGTTTTCAAACTCTATGCTTAGTGCCCTTGGAGTGCCTAGGACTGAAATGAAGCTTGGTGAGCATCCCACACAAACGAATGCTCCACATGCGGGTTTCACATGCCACCAACTCCACATTCACAGGCAACTTCAGCGCCACAGCCGTTTTCAGATAGCCCTCAATGCAAAGGCTCTAGACGCAAATATTGGTGTGAGAGCTAATTCAATCAAGGAAACACTGCATGTTGGTGAAGGGCATATTGAAGAAGGATCAGCCGAGTGGGTCTTGTGGGAGAACAACTCCATTTAGCTCACTAACGTCACACACCATCAGGTTTCCAAGCAGCTCTCAAGGAAACTCAGTTTTCACACTCTATGCTTAGTGCCCTTTGAGTGCCTAGGACTGAAATGAAGCTTGGTGAGCATCCCACACAAACGAATGCTCCACATGCGGGTTTCACATGCCACCAACTCCACATTCACAGGCAACTTCAGCGCCGCAGCCGTTTTCAAATAGCCCTCAATGCAAAGGCTCTAGACGCAAATATTGGTGTGAGAGCTAATTCAATCAAGGAAACACTGCATGTTGGTGAAGAGCATATTGAAGAAGGATCAGCTGAGTGGTTCTTGTGGGAGAACAACTCCATTTGGCTCACTAACTTCACACACCATCAGGCTTCCAAGCAGCTCTCAAGGAAACTCAGTTTTCACACTCTATGCTTAGTGCCCTTTGAGTGCATTATCTAGGAATGAACCTGGTAGAGCATCCCACACAAACGAATGCTCCACATGCGGGTTTCACATGCCACCAACTCCACATTCACAGGCAACATCAGCGCCACAGCCGTTTTCAGATAGCCCTCAATGCAAAGGCTCTAGACGCAAATATTGGTGTGAGAGCTACTTCAATCAAGGAAACACTGCATGTTGGTGAAGGGCATATTGAAGAAGGGTCAGCCGAGTGGTTCTTGTGGGAGAACCACTCCATTTGGCTCACTAACTCCACACACCATCAGGCTTCCATGCAGCTCTCAAGGAAACTCAGTTTTCACACTCTATGCTTAGTGCCCTTTGAGTGCCTAGGACTGAAATGAAGCTTGGTGAGCATCCCACACAAACGAATGCTCCACATGCGGGTTTCACATGCCACCAACTCCACATTCACAGGCAACTTCAGCGCCACAGCCGTTTTCAGATAGCCCTCAATGCAAAGGCTCTAGACGCAAATATTGGTGTGAGAGCTAATTCAATCAAGGAAACACTGCATGTTGGCGAAGGGCATATTGAAGAAGGATCAGCCGAGTGGTTCTTGTGGGAGAACAACTCCATTTGGCTCACTAACTTCACACACCATCAGGCTTCCAAGCAGCTCTCAAGGAAACTCAGTTTTCACACTCTATGCTTAGTGCCCTTTGAGTGCCTAGGACTGAAATGAAGCTTGGTGAGCATCCCACACAAACGAATGCTCCACATGCGGGTTTCACATGCCACCAACTCCACATTCACAGGCAACTTCAGCGCCACAGCCGTTTTCAGATAGCCCTCAATGCAAAGGCTCTAGACGCAAATATTGGTGTGAGAGCTAATTCAATCAAGGAAACACTGCATGTTGGTGAAGGGCATATTGAAGAAGCGTCAGCCGAGTGGTTCTTGTGGGAGAACAACTCCATTTGGCTCACTAACTTCACACACCATCAGGCTTCCAAGCAGCTCTCAAGGAAACTCAGTTTTCACACTCTATGCTTAGTGCCCTTTGAGTGCCTAGGACTGAAATGAAGCTCGGTGAGCATCCCACACAAACGAATGCTCCACATGCGGGTTTCACATGCCACCAACTCCACATTCACAGGCAACTTCAGCGCCACAGCCGTTTTCAGATAGCCCTCAATGCAAAGGCTCTAGACGCAAATATTGGTGTGAGAGCTAATTCAATCAAGGAAACACTGCATGTTGGTGAAGGGCATATTGAAGAAGGATCAGCCGAGTGGTTCTTGTGGGAGAACAACTCCATTTGGCTCACTAACGTCACACACCATCAGGCTTCCAAGCAGCTCTCAAGGAAACTCAGTTTTCACACTCTATGCTTAGTGCCCTTGGAGTGCCTAGGACTGAAATGAAGCTTGGTGAGCATCCCACACAAACGAATGCTCCACATGCGGGTTTCACATGCCACCAACTCCACATTCACAGGCAACTTCAGCGCCACAGCCGTTTTCAGATAGCCCTCAATGCAAAGGCTCTAGAAGCAAATATTGGTGTGAGAGCTAATTCAATCAAGGAAACACTGCATGTTGGTGAAGGGCATATTGAAGAAGGATCAGCTGAGTGGTTCTTGTGGGAGAACAACTCCATTTGGCTCACTAACTTCACACACCATCAGGCTTCCAAGCAGCTCTCAAGGAAACTCAGTTTTCACACTTTATGCTTAGTACCCTTTGAGTGCATTGTCTAGGAATGAACCTGGTAGAGCAATCCAAACAAATGAATGCTCCACATGCGGGTTTCACATGCCACCAACTCCACATTCACAGGCAACTTCAGCGCCACAGCCGTTTTCAGATAGCCCTCAATGCAAAGGCTCTAGAAGCAAATATTGGTGTGAGAGCTAATTCAATCAAGGAAACACTGCATGTTGGTGAAGGGCATATTGAAGAAGGATCAGCCGAGTGGTTCTTGTGGGAGAACAACTCCATTTGGCTCACTAACTTCACACACCATCAGGCTTCCAAGCAGCTCTCAAGGAAACTCAGATTTCACACTCTATGCTTAGGGCCCTTTGAGTGCCTAGGACTGAAATGAAGCTTGGATGAGCATCCCACACAAACGAATGCTCCACATGCGGGTTTCACATGCCACCAACTCCACAGTCACAGGCAACTTCAGCGCCACAGCCGTTTTCAGATAGCCCTCAATGCAAAGGTTCTAGATGCAAATATTGGTGTGAGAGCTAATTCAATCAAGGAAACACTGCATGTTGGTGAAGGGCATATTGAAGAAGGATCAGCCGAGTGGTTCTTGTGGGAGAACAACTCCATTTGGCTCACTAACTTCACACACCATCAGGCTTCCAAGCAGCTCTCACGGAAACTCAGTTTTCACACTCTATGCTTAGTGCCCTTTGAGTGCATTATCTAGGAATGAACATGGTAGAGCATCCCACACAAACGAATGCTCCACATGCGGGTTTCACATGCCACCAACTCCACATTCACAGGCAACTTCAGCGCCACAGCCGTTTTCAGATAGCCCTCAATGCAAAGGCTCTAGACGCAAATATTGGTGTGAGAGCTAATTCAAGCAAGGAAACACTGCATGTTGGTGAAGGGCATATTGAAGAAGGATCAGCCGAGTGGTTCTTGTGGGAGAACAACTCCATTTGGCTCACTAACTTCACACACCATCAGGCTTCCAAGCAGCTCTCAAGGAAACTCAGTTTTCACACTCTATGCTTAGTGCCCTTTGAGTGCCTAGGACTGAAATGAAGCTTGGTGAGCATCCCACACAAACGAATGCTCCACATGCGGGTTTCACATGCCACCAACTCCACATTCACAGGCAACTTCAGCGCCACAGCCGTTTTCAGATAGCACTCAATGCAAAGGCTCTAGACGCAAATATTGGTGTGAGAGCTAATTCAATCAAGGAAACACTGCATGTTGGTGAAGGGCATATTGAAGAAGGGTCAGCCGAGTGGTTCTTGTGGGAGAACAACTCCATTTGGCTCACTAACTTCACACACCATCAGGCTTCCAAGCAGCTCTCAAGGAAACTCAGTTTTCACACTCTATGCTTAGTGCCCTTTGAGTGCTTAAGACTGAAATGAAGCTTGGTGAGCATCCCACACAAACGAATGCTCCACATGCGGGTTTCACATGCCACCAACTCCACATTCACAGGCAACTTCAGCGCCACAGCCGTTTTCAGATAGCCCTCAATGCAAAGGCTCTAGATGCAAATATTGGTGTGAGAGCTAATTCAATCAAGGAAACACTGCATGTTGGTGAAGGGCATATTGAAGAAGGATCAGCCGAGTGGTTCTTGTGGGAGAACAACTCCATTTGGCTCACTAACTTCACACACCATCAGGCTTCCAAGCAGCTCTCAAGGAAACTCAGTTTTCACACTCTATGCTTAGTGCCCTTTGAGTGCCTAGGACTGAAATGAAGCTTGGTGAGCATCCCACACAAACGAATGCTCCACATGCGGGTTTCACATGCCACCAACTCCACATTCACAGGCAACTTCAGCGCCACAGCCGTTTTCAGATAGCCCTCAATGCAAAGGCTCTAGACGCAAATATTGGTGTGAGAGCTAATTCAATCAAGGAAACACTGCATGTTGGTGAAGGGCATATTGAAGAAGGATCAGCCGAGTGGTTCTTGTGGGAGAACAACTCCATTTGGCTCACTAACTTCACACACCATCAGGCTTCCAAGCAGCTCTCACGGAAACTCAGTTTTCACACTCTATGCTTAGTGCCCTTTGAGTGCATTATCTAGGAATGAACCTGGTAGAGCATCCCACACAAACGAATGCTCCACGTGCGGGTTTCACATGCCACCAACTCCACATTCACAGGCAACTTCAGTGCCACAGCCGTTTTCAGATAGCACTCAATGCAAAGGCTCTAGACGCAAATACTGGTGTGAGAGCTAATTCAATCAAGGAAACACTGCATGTTGGTGAATGAGATATTGAAGAAGGATCAGCCGAGTGGTTCTTGTGGGAGAACAACTCCATTTGGCTCACTAACTTCACACACCATCAGGCTTCCAAGCAGCTCTCAAGGAAACTCAGTTTTCACACTCTATGCTTAGTGCCCTTTGAGTGCATTATCTAGGAATGAACCTGGTAGAGCATCCCACACAAACGAATGCTCCACATGCGTGTTTCACATGCCACCAACTCCACATTCACAGGTAACTTCAGCGCCACAGCCGTTTTCAGATAGCCCTCAATGCAAAGGCTCTAGACGCAAATATTGGTGTGAGAGCTAATTCAATCAAGGAAACACTGCATGTTGGTGAAGGAGATATTGAAGAAGGATCAGCCGAGTGGTTCTTGTGGGAGAACAACTCCATTTGGCTCACTAACTTCACACACCATCAGGCTTCCAAGCAGCTCTCAAGGAAACTCAGTTTTCACACTCTATGCTTAGTGCCCTTTGAGTGCTTAAGACTGAAATGAAGCTTGGTGAGCATCCCACACAAACGAATGCTCCACATGCGGGTTTCACATGCCACCAACTCCACAGTCACAGGCAACTTCAGCGCCACAGCCGTTTTCAGATAGCCCTCAATGCAAAGGTTCTAGATGCAAATATTGGTGTGAGAGCTAATTCAATCAAGGAAACACTGCATGTTGGTGAAGGGCATATTGAAGAAGGATCAGCCGAGTGGTTCTTGTGGGAGAACAACTCCATTTGGCTCACTAACTTCACACACCATCAGGCTTCCAAGCAGCTCTCACGGAAACTCAGTTTTCACACTCTATGCTTAGTGCCCTTTGAGTGCATTATCTAGGAATGAACATGGTAGAGCATCCCACACAAACGAATGCTCCACATGCGGGTTTCACATGCCACCAACTCCACATTCACAGGCAACTTCAGCGCCACAGCCGTTTTCAGATAGCCCTCAATGCAAAGGCTCTAGACGCAAATATTGGTGTGAGAGCTAATTCAAGCAAGGAAACACTGCATGTTGGTGAAGGGCATATTGAAGAAGGATCAGCCGAGTGGTTCTTGTGGGAGAACAACTCCATTTGGCTCACTAACTTCACACACCATCAGGCTTCCAAGCAGCTCTCAAGGAAACTCAGTTTTCACACTCTATGCTTAGTGCCCTTTGAGTGCCTAGGACTGAAATGAAGCTTGGTGAGCATCCCACACAAACGAATGCTCCACATGCGGGTTTCACATGCCACCAACTCCACATTCACAGGCAACTTCAGCGCCACAGCCGTTTTCAGATAGCACTCAATGCAAAGGCTCTAGACGCAAATATTGGTGTGAGAGCTAATTCAATCAAGGAAACACTGCATGTTGGTGAAGGGCATATTGAAGAAGGGTCAGCCGAGTGGTTCTTGTGGGAGAACAACTCCATTTGGCTCACTAACTTCACACACCATCAGGCTTCCAAGCAGCTCTCAAGGAAACTCAGTTTTCACACTCTATGCTTAGTGCCCTTTGAGTGCTTAAGACTGAAATGAAGCTTGGTGAGCATCCCACACAAACGAATGCTCCACATGCGGGTTTCACATGCCACCAACTCCACATTCACAGGCAACTTCAGCGCCACAGCCGTTTTCAGATAGCCCTCAATGCAAAGGCTCTAGATGCAAATATTGGTGTGAGAGCTAATTCAATCAAGGAAACACTGCATGTTGGTGAAGGGCATATTGAAGAAGGATCAGCCGAGTGGTTCTTGTGGGAGAACAACTCCATTTGGCTCACTAACTTCACACACCATCAGGCTTCCAAGCAGCTCTCAAGGAAACTCAGTTTTCACACTCTATGCTTAGTGCCCTTTGAGTGCCTAGGACTGAAATGAAGCTTGGTGAGCATCCCACACAAACGAATGCTCCACATGCGGGTTTCACATGCCACCAACTCCACATTCACAGGCAACTTCAGCGCCACAGCCGTTTTCAGATAGCCCTCAATGCAAAGGCTCTAGACGCAAATATTGGTGTGAGAGCTAATTCAATCAAGGAAACACTGCATGTTGGTGAAGGGCATATTGAAGAAGGATCAGCCGAGTGGTTCTTGTGGGAGAACAACTCCATTTGGCTCACTAACTTCACACACCATCAGGCTTCCAAGCAGCTCTCACGGAAACTCAGTTTTCACACTCTATGCTTAGTGCCCTTTGAGTGCATTATCTAGGAATGAACCTGGTAGAGCATCCCACACAAACGAATGCTCCACGTGCGGGTTTCACATGCCACCAACTCCACATTCACAGGCAACTTCAGTGCCACAGCCGTTTTCAGATAGCACTCAATGCAAAGGCTCTAGACGCAAATACTGGTGTGAGAGCTAATTCAATCAAGGAAACACTGCATGTTGGTGAATGAGATATTGAAGAAGGATCAGCCGAGTGGTTCTTGTGGGAGAACAACTCCATTTGGCTCACTAACTTCACACACCATCAGGCTTCCAAGCAGCTCTCAAGGAAACTCAGTTTTCACACTCTATGCTTAGTGCCCTTTGAGTGCATTATCTAGGAATGAACCTGGTAGAGCATCCCACACAAACGAATGCTCCACATGCGTGTTTCACATGCCACCAACTCCACATTCACAGGTAACTTCAGCGCCACAGCCGTTTTCAGATAGCCCTCAATGCAAAGGCTCTAGACGCAAATATTGGTGTGAGAGCTAATTCAATCAAGGAAACACTGCATGTTGGTGAAGGGCATATTGAAGAAGGGTCAGCCGAGTGGTTCTTGTGGGAGAACCACTCCATTTGGTTCACTAACTTCACACATCATCAGGCTTCCAAGCAGCTCTCAAGGAAACTCAGTTTTCACACTCTATGCTTAGTGCCCTTTGAGTGCCTAAGACTGAAATGAAGCTTGGATGAGCATCCCACACAAACGAATGCTCCACATGCGGGTTTCACATGCCACCAACTCCACATTCACAGGCAACTTCAGCGCCACAGCCGTTTTCAGATAGCCCTCAATGCAAAGGCTCTAGACGCAAAAATTGGTGTGAGAGCTAATTCAATCAAGGAAACACTGCATGTTGGTGAAGGGCATATTGAAGAAGCGTCAGCCGAGTGGTTCTTGTGGGAGAACAACTCCATTTGGCTCACTAACTTCACACACCATCAGGCTTCCAAGCAGCTCTCAAGGAAACTCAGTTTTCACACTCTATGCTTAGTGCCCTTTGAGTGCCTAGGACTGAAATGAAGCTTGGTGAGCATCCCACACAAACGAATGCTCCACATGCGGGTTTCACATGCCACCAACTCCACATTCACAGGCAACTTCAGCGCCACAGCCGTTTTCAGATAGCCCTCAATGCAAAGGCTCGAGACGCAAATATTGGTGTGAGAGCTAATTCAATCAAGGAAACACTGCATGTTGGTGAAGGGCATATTGAAGAAGGATCAGCCGAGTGGTTCTTGTGGGAGAACAACTCCATTTGGCTCACTAACTTCACACACCATCAGGCTTCCAAGCAGCTCTCAAGGAAACTCAGATTTCACACTCTATGCTTAGTGCCCTTTGAGTGCCTAGGACTGAAATGAAGCTTGGTGAGCATCCCACACAAACGAATGCTCCCCATGCGGGTTTCACATGCCACCAACTCCACAGTCACAGGCAACTTCAGCGCCACAGCCGTTTTCAGATAGCCCTCAATGCAAAGGCTCTAGATGCAAATATTGGTGTGAGAGCTAATTCAATCAAGGAAACACTGCATGTTGGTGAAGGGCATATTGAAGAAGGATCAGCCGAGTGGTTCTTGTGGGAGAACAACTCCATTTGGCTCACTAACTTCACACACCATCAGGCTTCCAAGCAGCTCTCACGGAAACTCAGTTTTCACACTCTATGCTTAGTGCCCTTTGAGTGCATTATCTAGGAATGAACCTGGTAGAGCATCCCACACAAACGAATGCTCCACATGCGGGTTTCACATGCCACCAACTCCACATTCACAGGCAACTTCAGCGCCACAGCCGTTTTCAGATAGCACTCAATGCAAAGGCTCTAGACGCAAATACTGGTGTGAGAGCTAATTCAATCAAGGAAACACTGCATGTTGGTGAAGGGCATATTGAAGAAGGGTCAGCCTAGTGGTTCTTGTGGGAGAACCACTCCATTTGGCTCACTAACTCCACACACCATCAGGCTTCCAAGCAGCTCTCAAGGAAACTCAGTTTTCACACTCTATGCTTAGTGCCCTTTGAGTGCCTAGGACTGAAATGAAGCTTGGTGAGCATCCCACACAAACGAATGCTCCACATGCGGGTTTCACATGCCACCAAACTGCACATGCACAGGCAACTTCAGCGCCACAGCCATTTTCAGATAGCCCTCAATGCAAAGGCTCTAGACGCAAATATTGGTGTGAGAGCTACTTCAATCAAGGAAACACTGCATGTTGGCGAAGGGCATATTGAAGAAGGATCAGCCGAGTGGTTCTTGTGGGAGAACAACTCCCTTTGGCTCACTAACTTCACACACCATCAGGCTTCCAAGCAGCTCTCAAGGAAACTCAGTTTTCACACTCTATGCTTAGTGCCCTTGGAGTGCCTAGGACTGAAATGAAGCTTGGTGAGCATCCCACACAAACGAATGCTCCACATGCGGGTTTCACATGCCACCAACTCCACATTCACAGGCAACTTCAGCGCCACAGCCGTTTTCAGATAGCCCTCAATGCAAAGGCTCTAGACGCAAATATTGGTGTGAGAGCTAATTCAATCAAAGAAACACTGCATGTTGGTGAAGGGCATATTGAAGAAGCGTCAGCCGAGTGGTTCTTGTGGGAGAACAACTCCATTTGGCTCACTAACTTCACACACCATCAGGCTTCCAAGCAGCTCTCAAGGAAACTCAGTTTTCACACTCTATGCTTAGTACCGTTTGAGTGCCTAGGACTGAAATGAAGCTTGGTGAGCATCCCACACAAACGAATGCTCCACATGCGGGTTTCACATGCCACCAACTCCACATTCACAGGCAACTTCAGCGCCACAGCCGTTTTCAGATAGCCCTCAATGCAAAGGCTCTAGACGCAAATATTGGTGTGAGAGCTAATTCAATCAAGGAAACACTGCATGTTGGTGAAGGGCATATTGAAGAAGGGTCAGCCGAGTGGTTCTTGTGGGAGAACCACTCCATTTGGCTCACTAACTTCACACATCATCAGGCTTCCAAGCAGCTCTCAAGGAAACTCAGTTTTCACACTCTATGCTTAGTGACCTTTGAGTGCATTATCTAGGAATGAACCTGGTAGAGCATTCCACACAAACGAATGCTCCACATGCGGGTTTCACATGCCACCAACTGCACATTCACAGGCAACTTCAGCGCCACAGCCGTTTTCAGATAGCCCTCAATGCAAAGGCATGAGACACAAATATTGGTGTGAGAGCTACTTCAATCAAGGAAACACTGCATGTTGGTGAAGGGCATATTGAAGAAGGGTCAGCCGAGTGGTTCTTGTGGGAGAACAACTCCATTTGGCTCACTAACTTCACACACCATCAGGCTTCCAAGCAGCTCTCAAGGAAACTCAGTTTTCACACTCTATGCTTAGTGCCCTTTGAGTGCCTAGGACTGAAATGAAGCTTGGTGAGCATCCCACACAAACGAATGCTCCACATGCGTGTTTCACATGCCACCAACTCCACATTCACAGGCAACTTCAGCGCCACAGCCGTTTTCAGATAGCCCTCAATGCAAAGGCTCTAGATGCAAATATTGGTGTGAGAGCTAATTCAATCAAGGAAACACTGCATGTTGGTGAAGGGCATATTGAAGAAGGATCAGCCGAGTGGTTCTTGTGGGAGAACAAATCCATTTGGGTCACTAACTTCACACACCATCAGGTTTCCAAGCAGCTCTCAACGAAACTCAGATTTCACACTCTATGCTTAGTGCCCTTTGTGTGCATTGTCTAGGAATGAACCTGGTAGAGCATCCCAAACAAATGAATGCTCCACATGCGGGTTTCACATGCCACCAAACTGCACATGCACAGGCAACTTCAGCGCCACAGCCGTTTTCAGATAGCCCTCAATGCAAAGACTCTAGATGCAAATATTGGTGTGAGAGCTAATTCAATCAAGGAAACACTGCATGTTGGTGAAGGGCATATTGAAGAAGGATCAGCCGAGTGGTTCTTGTGGGAGAACAACTCCATTTGGCTCACTAACTTCACACACCATCAGGCTGCCAAGCAGCTCTCAAGGAAACTCAGTTTTCACACTCTATGCTTAGTGCCCTTTGAGTGCATTATCTAGGAATGAACCTGGTAGAGCATCCCACACAAACGAATGCTCCACATGCGGGTTTCACATGCCACCAAC
Source organism: Ochotona princeps (assembly GCF_030435755.1). NCBI lineage: Eukaryota > Metazoa > Chordata > Mammalia > Lagomorpha > Ochotonidae > Ochotona > Ochotona princeps. Next base: position 18,652 of record NW_026700113.1, read on the forward strand.
TCCACATTCACAGGCAACGTCAGCGCCACAGCCGTTTTCAGATAGCCCTCAATGCAAAGGCACGAGATGCAAATATTGGTGTGAGAGCTACTTCAATCAAGGAAACACTGCATGTTGGTGAAGGGCATATTGAAGAAGGGTCAGCCGAGTGGTTCTTGTGGGAGAACAACTCCATTTGGCTCACTAACTTCACACACCATCAGGCTTCCAAGCAGCTCTCAAGGAAACTCAGTTTTCACACTCTATGCTTAGTGCCCTTTGAGTGCCTAGGACTGAAATGAAGCTTGGTGAGCATCCCACACAAACGAATGCTCCACATGCGGGTTTCACATGCCACCAACTCCACATTCACAGGCAACTTCAGCGCCACAGCCGTTTTCAGATAGCCCTCAATGCAAAGGCTCTAGATGCAAATATTGGTGTGAGAGCTAATTCAATCAAGGAAACACTGCATGTTGGTGAAGGGCATATTGAAGAAGGATCAGCCGAGTGGTTCTTGTGGGAGAACAAATCCATTTGGCTCACTAACTTCACACACCATCAGGTTTCCAAGCAGCTCTCAACGAAACTCAGATTTCACACTCTATGCTTAGTGCCCTTTGAGTGCATTGTCTAGGAATGAACCTGGTAGAGCATCCCAAAGAAATGAATGCTCCACATGCGGGTTTCACATGCCACCAAACTGCACATGCACAGGCAACTTCAGCGCCACAGCCGTTTTCAGATAGCCCTCAATGCAAAGGCTCTAGATGCAAATATTGGTGTGAGAGCTAATTCAATCAAGGAAACACTGCATGTTGGTGAAGGGCATATTGAAGAAGGATCAGCCGAGTGGTTCTTGTGGGAGAACAACTCCATTTGGCTCACTAACTTCACACACCATCAGGCTGCCAAGCAGCTCTCAAGGAAACTCAGTTTTCACACTCTATGCTTAGTGCCCTTTGAGTGCATTATCTAGGAATGAACCTGGTAGAGCATCCCACACAAACGAATGCTCCACATGCGGGTTTCACATGCCACCAACTCCACATTCACAGGCAACTTCAGCGCCACAGCCGTTTTCAGATAGCCCTCAATGCAAAGGCTCGAGACGCAAATATTGGTGTGAGAGCTAATTCAATCAAGGAAACACTGCATGTTGGTGAAGGGCATATTGAAGAAGGATCAGCCGAGTGGTTCTTGTGGGAGAACAACTCCATTTGGCTCACTAACTTCACACACCATCAGGCTTCCAAGCAGCTCTCAAGGAAACTCAGATTTCACACTCTATGCTTAGTGCCCTTTGAGTGCCTAGGACTGAAATGAAGCTTGGTGAGCATCCCACACAAACGAATGCTCCACATGCGGGTTTCACATGCCACCAACTCCACAGTCACAGGCAACTTCAGCGCCACAGCCATTTTCAGATAGCCCTCAATGCAAAGGCTCTAGATGCAAATATTGGTGTGAGAGCTAATTCAATCAAGAAAACACTGCATGTTGGTGAAGGGCATATTGAAGAAGGATCAGCCGAGTGGTTCTTGTGGGAGAACAACTCCATTTGGCTCACTAACTTCACACACCATCAGGCTTCCAAGCAGCTCTCACGGAAACTCAGTTTTCACACTCTATGCTTAGTGCCCTTTGAGTGCATTATCTAGGAATGAACCTGGTAGAGCATCCCACACAAACGAATGCTCCACATGCGGGTTTCACATGCCACCAACTCCACATTCACAGGCAACTTCAGCGCCACAGCCGTTTTCAGATAGCCCTCAATGCAAAGGCTCTAGACGCAAATACTGGTGTGAGAGCTAATTCAATCAAGGAAACACTGCATGTTGGTGAAGGGCATATTGAAGAAGGGTCAGCCGAGTGGTTCTTGTGGGAGAACCACTCCATTTGGCTCACTAACTTCACACACCATCAGGCTTCCAAGCAGCTCTCAAGGAAACTCAGTTTTCACACTCTATGCTTAGTGCCCTTTGAGTGCATTATCTAGGAATGAACCTGGCAGAGCATCCCACACAAACGAATGCTCCACATGCGGGTTTCACATGCCACCAACTCCACATTCACAGGCAACTTCAACGCCACAGCCGTTTTCAGATAGCCCTCAATGCAAAGGCTCTAGACGCAAATATTAGTGTGAGAGCTAATTCAATCAAGGAAACACTGCATGTTGGTGAAGGAGATATTGAAGAAGGATCAGCCGAGTGGTTCTTGTGGGAGAACAACTCCATTTGGCTCACTAACTTCACACACCATCAGGCTTCCAAGCAGCTCTCAAGGAAACTCAGTTTTCACACTCTATGCTTAGTGCCCTTTGAGTGCATTATTTATGAATGAACCTGGTAGAGCATCCCACACAAATGAATGATCCACATGCGGGTTTCACATGCCACCAACTCCACATTCACAGGCAACTTCAGCGCCACAGCCGTTTTCAGATAGCACTCAATGCAAAGGCACGAGACACAAATATTGGTGTGAGAGCTACTTCAATCAAGGAAACACTGCATGTTGGTGAAGGGCATATTGAAGAAGGGTCAGCCGAGTGGTTCTTGTGGGAGAACCACTCCATTTGGCTCACTAACTCCACACACCATTAGGCTTCCAAGCAGCTCTCAAGGAAACTCAGTTTTCACACTCTATGCTTAGTGCCCTTTGAGTGCATTATCTAGGAATGAACCTGGTAGAGCATCCCACACAAACGAATGCTCCACATGCGGGTTTCACATGCCACCAACTCCACATTCACAGGCAACTTCAGCTCAACAGCCGTTTTCAGATAGCACTCAATGCAAAGGCTCTAGACGCAAATATTGGTGTGAGAGCTACTTCAATCAAGGAAACACTGCATGTTGGCGAAGGGCATATTGAAGAAGGATCAGCCGAGTGGTTCTTGTGGGAGAACAACTCCCTTTGGCTCACTAACTTCACACACCATCAGGCTTCCAAGCAGCTCTCAAGGAAACTCAGTTTTCACACTCTATGCTTAGTGCCCTTGGAGTGCCTAGGACTGAAATGAAGCTTGGTGAGCATCCCACACAAACGAATGCTCCACATGCGGGTTTCACATGCCACCAACTCCACATTCACAGGCAACTTCAGCGCCACAGCCGTTTTCAGATAGCCCTCAATGCAAAGGCTCTAGACGCAAATATTGGTGTGAGAGCTAATTCAATCAAGGAAACACTGCATGTTGGTGAAGGGCATATTGAAGAAGGACCAGCCGAGTGGTTCTTTTGGGAGAACAACTCCATTTGGCTCACTAAATTCACACACCATCAGGCTTCCAAGCAGCTCTCAAGGAAACTCAGTTTTCACACTCTATGCTTAGTGCTTTTTGAGTGTCTAGGACTGAAATGAATCTTGGTGAGCATCCCACACAAACGAATGCTCCACATGCGGGTTTCACATGCCATCAAGTCCACATTCACAGGCAACTTCAGCGCCACAGCCGTTTTCAGATAGCCCTCAATGCAAAGGCTCTAGACGCAAATATTGGTGTGAGAGCTAATTCAATCAAGGAAACACTGCATGTTGGTGAAGGGCATATTGAAGAAGGGTCAGCCGAGTGGTTCTTGTGGGAGAACCACTCCATTTGGCTCACTAACTTCACACACCATCAGGCTTCCAAGCAGCTCTCAAGGAAACTCAGTTTTCACACTCTATGCTTAGTGCCCTTTGAGTGCATTATCTAGGAAATGAACCTGGTAGAGCATTCCACACAAACGAATGCTCCACATGCGGGTTTCACATGCCACCAACTCCACATTCACAGGCAACGTCAGCGCCACAGCCGTTTTCAGATAGCCCTCAATGCAAAGGCACGAGACACAAATATTGGTGTGAGAGCTACTTCAATCAAGGAAACACTGCATGTTGGTGAAGGGCATATTGAAGAAGGGTCAGCCGAGTGGTTCTTGTGGGAGAACAACTCCATTTTGGCTCACTAACTTCACACACCATCAGGCTTCCAAGCAGCTCTCAAGGAAACTCAGTTTTCACACTCTATGCTTAGTGCCCTTGGAGTGCCTAGGACTGAAATGAAGCTTGGTGAGCATCCCACACAAACGAATGCTCCACATGCGGGTTTCACATGCCACCAACTCCACATTCACAGGCAACTTCAGCGCCACAGCCGTTTTCAGATAGCCCTCAATGCAAAGGCTCTAGACACAAATATTGGTGTGAGAGCTAATTCAATCAAGGAAACACTGCATGTTTGGTGAAGGGCATATTGAAGAAGGATCAGCCGAGTGGTTCTTGTGGGAGAACAAATCCATTTGGCTCACTAACTTCACACACCATCAGGTTTCCAAGCAGCTCTCAACGAAACTCAGATTTCACACTCTATGCTTAGTGCCCTTTGAGTGCCTAGGACTGAAATGAAGCTTGGTGAGCATCCCACACAAACGAATGCTCCACATGCGGGTTTCACATGCCACCAACTCGACATTCACAGGCAACTTCAGCGCCACAGCCGTTTTCAGATAGCCCTCAATGCAAAGGCTCTAGATGCAAATATTGGTGTGAGAGCTAATTCAATCAAGGAAACACTGCATGTTGGTGAAGGACATATTGAAGAAGGATCAGCCGAGTGGTTCTTGTGGGAGAACAACTCCATTTGGCTCACTAACTTCACACACCATCAGGCTTCCAAGCAGCTCTCAAGGAAACTCAGTTTTCACACTCTATGCTTAGTGCCCTTTGAGTGCATTATCTAGGAATGAACCTGGTAGAGCATCCCACACAAACGAATGCTCCACATGCGGGTTTCACATGCCACCAACTCCACAGTCACAGGCAACTTCAGCGCCCACAGCCATTTTCAGATAGCCCTCACTGCAAAGGATCTAGACGCAAATATTGGTGTGAGAGCTAATTCAATCAAGGAAACACTGCATGTTGGCGAAGGGCATATTGAAGAAGGATCAGCCGAGTGGTTCTTGTGGGAGAACCACTCCATTTGGCTCACTAACTTCACACACCATCAGGCTTCCAAGCAGCTCTCAAGAAAACTCAGTTTTCCACACTCTATGCTTAGTGCCCTTTGAGTGCCTAAGGACTGAAATGAAGCTTGGTGAGCATCCCACACAAGCGAATGCTCCACATGCGGGTTTCACATGCCACCAACTCCACATTCACAGGCAACTTTCAGCGCCACAGCCGTTTTTCAGATAGCCCTCAATGCAAAGGCTCTAGACGCAAATATTGGTGTGAGAGCTAATTCAATCAAGGAAACACTGCATGTTGGTGAAGGGCATATTGAAGAAGGACCAGCCGAGTGGTTCTTTTGGGAGAACAACTCCATTTGGCTCAGTAACTTCTACACACCATCAGGCTTCCAAGCAGCTCTCAAGGAAACTCAGTTTTCACACTCTATGCTTAGTGCTTTTTGAGTGTCTAGGACTGAAATGAATCTTGGTGAGCATCCCACACAAACGAATGCTCCACATGCGGGTTTCACATGCCATCAAGTCCACATTCACAGGCAACTTCAGCGCCACAGCCGTTTTCAGATAGCCCTCAATGCAAAGGCTCTAGACGCAAATATTGGTGTGAGAGCTAATTCAATCAAGGAAACACTGCATGTTGGTGAAGGGCATATTGAAGAAGGATCAGCCGAGTGGTTCTTGTGGGAGAACAAATCCATTTGGCTCACTAACTTCACACACCATCAGGCTTCCAAGCAGCTCTCACGGAAACTCAGATTTCACACTCTATGCTTAGTGCCCTTTGAGTGCCTAGGACTGAATTGAAGCTTGGTCATAATCCCAAACTAACGAATGCTCCACATGCGGGTTTCACATGCCACCAACTCCACATTCACAGGCAACTTCAGCGCCACACAGCCGTTTTCAGATAGCCCTCAATGCAAAGGCTCTAGACGCAAATATTGGTGTGAGAGCTAATTCAATCAAAGAAACACTGCATGTTGGTGAAGGGCATATTGAAGAAGGATCAGCCGAGTGGTTCTTGTGGGAGAACAAATCCATTTGGCTCACTAACTTCACACACCATCAGGCTTCCAAGCAGCTCTCAAGGAAACTCAGTTTTCACACTTTATGCTTAGTACCCTTTGAGTGCATTGTCTAGGAATGAACCTGGTAGAGCATCCCACACAAACGAATGCTCCACATGCGGGTTTCACATGCCACCAACTCCACATTCACAGGCAACTTCAGCGCCACAGCTGTATTCAGATAGCCCTCAATGCAAAGGCTCGAGACACAATTATTGTGTGAGAGCTAATTCAATCAATTAAACACTGACCATGTTGGTGAAGGGCATATTGAAGAAGGATCAGCCGTGTGGTTCTTGTGGGAGAACAACTCTCTTTGGCTCACTAACTTCACACACCATCAGGCTTCCAAGCAGCTCTCAAGGAAACTCAGTTTTCACACTCTATGCTTAGTGCCCTTTGAGTGCCTAGGACTGAAATGAAGCTTGGTGAGCATCCCACACAAACGAATGCTCCACATGCGGGTTTCACATGCCACCAACTCCACATTCACAGGCAACTTCAGCGCCACAGCCGTTTTCAGATAGCCCTCAATGCAAAGGCTCTAGACGCAAATATTGGTGTGAGAGCTAATTCAATCAAGGAAACACTGCATGTTGGTGAAGGGGCATATTGAAGAAGGACCAGCCGAGTGGTTCTTTTGGGAGAACAACTCCATTTGGCTCACTAACTTCACACACCATCAGGCTTCCAAGCAGCTCTGAAGGAAACTCAGTTTTCACACTCTATGCTTAGTACTTTTTGAGTGTCTAGGACTGAAATGAATCTTGGTGAGCATCCCACACAAACGAATGCTCCACATGCGGGTTCACATGCCATCAAGTCCACATTCACAGGCAACTTCAGCGCCACAGCCGTTTTCAGATAGCCCTCAATGCAAAGGCTCTAGACGCAAATATTGGTGTGAGAGCTAATTCAATCAAGGAAACACTGCATGTTGGTGAAGGGCATATTGAAGAAGGGTCAGCCGAGTGGTTCACTCCATTTGGCTCACTAACTTCACACACCATCAGGCTTCCAAGCAGCTCTCAAGGAAACTCAGTTTTCACACTCTATGCTTAGTGCCCTTTGAGTGCATTATCTAGGAATGAACCTGGTAGAGCATTCCACACAAACGAATGCTCCACATGCGGGTTTCACATGCCACCAACTCCACATTCACAGGCAACTTCAGCGCCACAGCCGTTTTCAGATAGCCCTCAATGCAAAGGCACGAGACACAAATATTGGTGTGAGAGCTACTTCAATCAAGGAAACACTGCATGTTGGTGAAGGGCATATTGAAGAAGGGTCAGCCGAGTGGTTCTTGTGGGAGAACAACTCCATTTGGCTCACTAACTTCACACACCATCAGGCTTCCAAGCAGCTCTCAAGGAAACTCAGTTTTCACACTCTATGCTTAGTGCCCTTTGAGTGCCTAGGACTGAAATGAAGCTTGGTGAGCATCCCACACAAACGAATGCTCCACATGCGGGTTTCACATGCCACCAACTCCACATTCACAGGCAACTTCAGCGCCACAGCCGTTTTCAGATAGCCCTCAATGCAAAGGCTCTAGAAGCAAATATTGGTGTGAGAGCTAATTCAATCAAGGAAACACTGCATGTTGGTGAAGGGCATATTGAAGAAGGATCAGCCGAGTGGTTCTTGTGGGAGAACAAATCCATTTGGCTCACTAACTTCACACACCATCAGGTTTCCAAGCAGCTCTCAACGAAACTCAGATTTCACACTCTATGCTTAGTGCCCTTTGAGTGCCTAGGACTGAAATGAAGCTTGGTGAGCATCCCACACAAACGAATGCTCCACATGCGGGTTTCACATGCCACCAACTCCACATTCACAGGCAACTTCAGCGCCACAGCCGTTTTCAGATAGCCCTCAATGCAAAGGCTCTAGACGCAAATATTGGTGTGAGAGCTAATTCAATCAAGGAAACACTGCATGTTGGTGAAGGGCATATTGAAGAAGGACCAGCCGAGTGGTTCTTTTGGAGAACAACTCCATTTGGCTCACTAAATTCACACACCATCAGGCTTCCAAGCAGCTCTCAAGGAAACTCAGTTTTCACACTCTATGCTTAGTGCTTTTTGAGTGTCTAGGACTGAAATGAATCTTGGTGAGCATCCCACACAAACGAATGCTCCACATGCGGGTTTCACATGCCATCAAGTCCACATTCACAGGCAACTTCAGCGCCACAGCCGTTTTCAGATAGCCCTCAATGCAAAGGCTCTAGACGCAAATATTGGTGTGAGAGCTAATTCAATCAAGGAAACACTGCTTGTTGGTGAAGGGCATATTGAAGAAGGATCAGCCGAGTGGTTCTTGTGGGAGAACAACTCCATTTGGCTCACTAACTTCACACACCATCAGGCTTCCAAGCAGCTCTCACGGAAACTCAGATTTCACACTCTATGCTTAGTGCCCTTTGAGTGCCTAGGACTGAATTGAAGCTTGGTCATAATCCCAAACTAACGAATGCTCCACATGCGGGTTTCACATGCCACCAACTCCACATTCACAGGCAACTTCAGCGCCACAGCCGTTTTCAGATAGCCCTCAATGCAAAGGATCTAGATGCAAATATTGGTGTGAGAGCTAATTCAATCAAGGAAACACTGCATGTTGGTGAAGGGCATATTGAAGAAGGATCAGCCGAGTGGTTCTTGTGGGAGAACAATTCCATTTGGCTCACTAACTTTACACACCATCAGGCTTCCAAGCAGCTCTCAAGGAAACTCAGTTTTCACACTCTATGCTTAGTGCCCTTTGAGTGCATTATCTAGGAATGAACCTGGTAGAGCATCCCACACAAACGAATGCTCCACATGCGTGTTTCACATGCCACCAACTCCACATTCACAGGCAACTTCAGCGCCACATCCGTTTTCAGATAGCCCTCAATGCAAAGGCTCTAGATGCAAATATTGGTGTGAGAGCTAATTCAATCAAGGAAACACTGCATGTTGGTGAAGGGCATATTGAAGAAGGATCAGCCGAGTGGTTCTTGTGGGAGAACAACTCCATTTGGCTCACTAACTTCACACACCATCAGGCTTCCAAGCAGCTCTCAAGGAAACTCAGATTTCACACTCTATGCTTAGTGCCCTTTGAGTGCCTAGAACTGAAATGAAGCTTGGTGAGCATCCCACACAAACGAATGCTCCACATGCGGGTTTCACATGCCACCAACTCCACATTCACAGGCAACTTCAGCGCCACAGCCGTTTTCAGATAGCCCTCAATGCAAAGGCTCTAGACGCAAATATTGGTGTGAGAGCTAATTCAATCAAAGAAACACTGCATGTTGGTGAAGGGCATATTGAAGAAGGATCAGCCGAGTGGTTCTTGTGGGAGAACAAATCCATTTGGCTCACTAACTTCACACACCATCAGGCTTCCAAGCAGCTCTCAAGGAAACTCAGTTTTCACACTTTATGCTTAGTAACCTTTGAGTGCATTGTCTAGGAATGAACCTGGTAGAGCATCCCACACAAACGAATGCTCCACATGCGGGTTTCACATGCCACCAACTCCACATTCACAGGCAACTTCAGCGCCACAGCTGTATTCAGATAGCCCTCAATGCAAAGGCTCAAGACACAAATATTGGTGTGAGAGCTAATTCAATCAATTAAACACTGCATGTTGGTGAAGGGCATATTGAAGAAGGATCAGCCGTGTGGTTCTTGTGGGAGAACAACTCCATTTGGCTCACTAACTTCACACACCATCAGGCTTCCAAGCAGCTCTCAAGGAAACTCAGTTTTCACACTCTATGCTTAGTGCCCTTTGAGTGCATTATCTAGGAATGAACCTGGTAGAGCATCCCACACAAACGAATGCTCCACATGCGGGTTTCACATGCCACCAACTCCACATTCACAGGCAACTTCAGCGCCACAGCCGTTTTCAGATAGCCCTCAATGCAAAGGCTCTAGACACAAATATTGGTGTGAGAGCTAATTCAATCAAGGAAACACTGCATGTTGGTGAAGGGCATATTGAAGAAGGACCAGCCGAGTGGTTCTTTTGGGAGAACAACTCCATTTGGCTCACTAAATTCACACACCATCAGGCTTCCAAGCAGCTCTCAAGGAAACTCAGTTTTCACACTCTATGCTTAGTGCCGTTTGAGTGTCTAGGACTTAAATGAATCTTGGTGAGCATCCCACACAAACGAATGCTCCACATGCGGGTTTCACATGCCATCAAGTCCACATTCACAGGCAACTTCAGCGCCACAGCCGTTTTCAGATAGCCCTCAATGCAAAGGCTCTAGACGCAAATATTGGTGTGAGAGCTAATTCAATCAAGGAAACACTGCTTGTTGGTGAAGGGCATATTGAAGAAGGATCAGCCGAGTGGTTCTTGTGGGAGAACAACTCCATTTGGCTCACTAACTTCACACACCATCAGGCTTCCAAGCAGCTCTCACGGAAACTCAGATTTCACACTCTATGCTTAGTGCCCTTTGAGTGCCTAGGACTGAATTGAAGCTTGGTCATAATCCCAAACTAACGAATGCTCCACATGCGGGTTTCACATGCCACCAACTCCACATTCACAGGCAACTTCAGCGCCACAGCCGTTTTCAGATAGCCCTCAATGCAAAGGATCTAAATGCAAATATTGGTGTGAGAGCTAATTCAATCAAGGAAACACTGCATGTTGGTGAAGGGCATATTGAAGAAGGATCAGCCGAGTGGTTCTTGTGGGAGAACCACTCCATTTGGCTCACTAACTTCACACACCATCAGGCTTCCAAGCAGCTCTCAAGAAAACTCAGTTTTCACACTCTATGCTTAGTGCCCTTTGAGTGCCTAGGACTGAAATGAAGCTTGGTGAGCATCCCACACAAACGAATGCTCCACATGCGGGTTTCACATGCCACCAACTCCACATTCACAGGCAACTTCAGCGCCACAGCCGTTTTCAGATAGCCCTCAATGCAAAGGCTCTAGACGCAAATATTGGTGTGAGAGCTAATTCAATCAAGGAAACACTGCATGTTGGTGAAGGGCATATTGAAGAAGGACCAGCCGAGTGGTTCTTTTGGGAGAACAACTCCATTTGGCTCACTAAATTCACACACCATCAGGCTTCCAAGCAGCTCTCAAGGAAACTCAGTTTTCACACTCTATGCTTAGTGCTTTTGGAGTGTCTAGGACTGAAATGAATCTTGGTGAGCATCCCACACAAACGAATGCTCCACATGCGGGTTTCACATGCCATCAAGTCCACATTCACAGGCAACTTCAGCGCCACAGCCGTTTTCAGATAGCCCTCAATGCAAAGGCTCTAGACGCAAATATTGGTGTGAGAGCTAATTCAATCAAGGAAACACTGCTTGTTGGTGAAGGGCATATTGAAGAAGGATCAGCCGAGTGGTTCTTGTGGGAGAACAACTCCATTTGGCTCACTAACTTCACACACCATCAGGCTTCCAAGCAGCTCTCACGGAAACTCAGATTTCACACTCTATGCTTAGTGCCCTTTGAGTGCCTAGGACTGAATTGAAGCTTGGTCATAATCCCAAACTAACGAATGCTCCACATGCGGGTTTCACATGCCACCAACTCCACATTCACAGGCAACTTCAGCGCCACAGCCGTTTTCAGATAGCCCTCAATGCAAAGGATCTAGATGCAAATATTGGTGTGAGAGCTAATTCAATCAAGGAAACACTGCATGTTGGTGAAGGGCATATTGAAGAAGGATCAGCCGAGTGGTTCTTGTGGGAGAACAATTCCATTTGGCTCACTAACTTTACACACCATCAGGCTTCCAAGCAGCTCTCAAGGAAACTCAGTTTTCACACTCTATGCTTAGTGCCCTTTGAGTGCATTATCTAGGAATGAACCTGGTAGAGCATCCCACACAAACGAATGCTCCACATGCGGGTTTCACATGCCACCAACTCCACAGTCACAGGCAACTTCAGCGCCACAGCCGTTTTCAGATAGCCCTCAATGCAAAGGCTCTAGATGCAAATATTGGTGTGAGAGCTAATTCAATCAAGGAAACACTGCATGTTGGTGAAGGGCATATTGAAGAAGGATCAGCCGAGTGGTTCTTGTGGGAGAACAACTCCATTTGGCTCACTAACTTCACACACCATCAGGCTTCCAAGCAGCTCTCAAGGAAACTCAGATTTCACACTCTATGCTTAGTGCCCTTTGAGTGCCTAGGACTGAAATGAAGCTTGGTGAGCATCCCACACAAACGAATGCTCCACATGCGGGTTTCACATGCCACCAACTCCACATTCACAGGCAACTTCAGCGCCACAGCCGTTTTCAGATAGCCCTCAATGCAAAGGCTCTAGACGCAAATATTGGTGTGAGAGCTAATTCAATCAAAGAAACACTGCATGTTGGTGAAGGGCATATTGAAGAAGGATCAGCCGAGTGGTTCTTGTGGGAGAACAATTCCATTTGGCTCACTAACTTCACACACCATCAGGCTTCCAAGCAGCTCTCAAGGAAACTCAGTTTTCACACTTTATGCTTAGTACCCTTTGAGTGCATTGTCTAGGAATGAACCTGGTAGAGCATCCCACACAAACGAATGCTCCACATGCGGGTTTCACATGCCACCAACTCCACATTCACAGGCAACTTCAGCGCCACAGCTGTATTCAGATAGCCCTCAATGCAAAGGCTCGAGACACAAATATTGGTGTGAGAGCTAATTCAATCAATTAAAAACTGCATGTTGGTGAAGGGCATATTGAAGAAGGATCAGCCGTGTGGTTCTTGTGGGAGAACAACTCCATTTGGCTCACTAACTTCACACACCATCAGGCTTCCAAGCAGCTCTCAAGGAAACTCAGTTTTCACACTCTATGCTTAGTGCCCTTTGAGTGCATTATCTAGGAATGAACCTGGTAGAGCATCCCACACAAACGAATGCTCCACATGCGGGTTTCACATGCCACCAACTCCACATTCACAGGCAACTTCAGCGCCACAGCCGTTTTCAGATAGCCCTCAATGCAAAGGCTCTAGACGCAAATATTGGTGTGAGAGCTAATTCAATCAAGGAAACACTGCATGTTGGTGAAGGGCATATTGAAGAAGGATCAGCCGAGTGGTTCTTGTGGGAGAACAACTCCCTTTGGCTCACTAACTTCACACACCATCAGGCTTCCAAGCAGCTCTCAACGAAACTCAGATTTCACACTCTATGCTTAGTGCCCTTTGAGTGCCTAGGACTGAAATGAAGCTTGGTGAGCATCCCACACAAACGAATGCTCCACATGCGGGTTTCACATGCCACCAACTCCACATTCACAGGCAACTTCAGCGCCACAGCCGTTTTCAGATAGCCCTCAATGCAAAGGCTCTAGACGCAAATATTGGTGTGAGAGCTAATTCAATCAAAGAAACACTGCATGTTGGTGAAGGGCATATTGAAGAAGGATCAGCCGAGTGGTACTTGTGGGAGAACAACTCCATTTGGCTCACTAACTTCACACACCATCAGGCTTCCAAGCAGCTCTCAAGGAAACTCAGTTTTCAAACTCTATGCTTAGTGCCGTTTGAGTGCATTATCTAGGAATGAACCTGGTAGAGCATCCCACACAAACGAATGCTCCACATGCAGGTTTCACATGCCACCAACTCCACATTCACAGGCAACTTCAGCGCCACAGCCGTTTTCAGATAGCTCAATGCAAAGGCTCTAGACGCAAATATTGGTGTGAGAGCTACTTAAATCAAGGAAACACTGCATGTTGGTGAAGGGCATATTGAAGAAGGATCAGCCGAGTGGTTCTTGTGGGAGAACAACTCCATTTGGCTCACTAACTTCACACACCATCAGGCTTCCAAGCAGCTCTCAAGGAAACTCAGTTTTCACACTCTATGCTTAGTGCCCTTTGAGTGCATTATCTAGGAATGAACCTGGTAGAGCATCCCACACAAACGAATGCTCCACATGCGGGTTTCACATGCCACCAACTCCACATTCACAGGCAACTGCAGCGCCACAGCCGTTTTCAGATAGCCCTCAATGCAAAGGCTCTACATGCAAATATTGGTGTGAGAGCTAATTCAATCAAGGAAACACTGCATGTTGGTGAAGGGCATATTGAAGAAGGATCAGCCGAGTGGTTCTTGTGGGAGAACAACCCCATTTGGCTCACTAACTTCACACACCATCAGCCTTCCAAGCAGCTCTCAAGGAAACTCAGATTTCACACTCTATGCTTAGTGCCCTTTGAGTGCCTAGGACTGAAATGAAGCTTGGTGAGCATCCCACACAAACGAATGCTCCACATGCGGGTTTCACATGCCACCAACTCCAAATTCACAGGCAACTTCAGCGCCACAGCCATTTTAAGATCGCCCTCAATGCAAAGGCTCTAGACGCAAATATTGGTGTGAGAGCTAATTCAATCAAGGAAACACTGCATGTTGGTGAAGGGCTTATTGAAGAAGGGTCAGCCGAGTGGTTCTTGTGGGAGAACAACTCCATTTGGCTCACTAACTTCACACACCATCAGGCTTCCAAGCAGCTCTCAAGGAAACTCAGTTTTCACACTCTATGCTTAGAGCCCTTGGAGTGCATTATCTAGGAATGAACCTGGTAGAGCATCCCACACAAACGAATGCTCCACATGCGGGTTTCACATGCCACCAACTCCACATTCACAGGCAACTTCAGCGCCACAGCCGTTTTCAGATAGCCCTCAATGCAAAGGCTCTAGACGCAAATATTGGTGTGAGAGCTAATTCAATCAAGGAAACACTGCATGTTGGTGAAGGGCATATTGAAGAAGGATCAGCCGAGTGGTTCTTGTGGGAGAACAACTCCATTTGGCTCACTAACTTCACACACCATCAGGCTTCCAAGCAGCTCTCAAGGAAACTCAGTTTTCACACTCTATGCTTAGTGTCCTTGGAGTGCCTAGGACTGAAATGAAGCTTGGTGAGCATCCCACACAAACGAATGCTCCACATGCGGGTTTCACATGCCACCAACTCCACATTCACAGGCAACTTCAGCGCCACAGCCGTTTTCAGATAGCCCTCAATGCAAAGGCTCTAGACACAAATATTGGTGTGAGAGCTAATTCAATCAAGGAAACACTGCATGTTGGTGAAGGGCATATTGAAGAAGGATCAGCCAATTGGTTCTTGTGGGAGAACAACTCCATTTGGCTCACTAACTTCACACACCATCAGGCTTCCAAGCAGCTCTCAAGGAAACTCAGTTTTCACACTCTATGCTTAGTGCCCTTTGAGTGCATTATCTAGGAATGAACCTGGTAGAGCATCCCACACAAACGAATGCTCCACATGCGGGTTTCACATGCCACCAACTCCACATTCACAGGCAACTTCAGCGCCACAGCCGTTTTCAGATAGCCCTCAATGCAAAGGCTCTAGGCGCAAATATTGGTGTGAGAGCTAATTCAATCAAAGAAACACTGCATGTTGGTGAAGGGCATATTGAAGAAGGATCAGCCGAGTGGTTCTTGTGGGAGAACAACTCCATTTGGCTCACTAACTTCACACACCATCAGGCTTCCAAGCAGCTCTCAAGGAAACTCAGTTTTCACACTCTATGCTTAGTGCCCTTTGAGTGCATTATCTAGGAATGAACCTGGTAGAGCATCCCACACAAACGAATGCTCCACATGCGGGTTTCACATGCCACCAACTCCACATTCACAGGCAACTTCAGCGCGACAGCCGTTTTCAGATAGCCCTCAATGCAAAGGCTCTAGACGCAAAAATTGGTGTGAGAGCTAATTCAATCAAGGAAACACTGCATGTTGGTGAAGGGCATATTGAAGAAGGATCAGCCGAGTGGTTCTTGTGGGAGAACAACTCCATTTGGCTCACTAACTTCACACACCATCAGGCTTCCAAGCAGCTCTCAAGGAAACTCAGTTTTCACACTCTATGCTTAGTGCCCTTTGAGTGCATTATCTAGGAATGACCATGGTAGAGCATCCCACACAAGCGAATGCTCCACATGCGGGTTTCACATGCCACCAACTCCCCATTCACAGGCAACTTCAGCGCCACAGCCGTTTTCAGATAGCCCTCAATGCAAAGGCTCTAGACGCAAATATTGGTGTGAGAGCTAATTCAATCAAGGAAACATTGCATGTTGGTGAAGGGCATATTGAAGAAGGATCAGCCGAGTGGTTCTTGTGGGAGAACAACTTCATTTGGCTCACTAACTTCACACACCATCAGCCTTCCAAGCAGCTCTCAAGGAAACTCAGTTTTCACACTCTATGCTTAGTGCCTTTTGAGTGCGTAGGACTGAAATGAAGCTTGGTGAGCATCCCACACAAACAAATGCTCCACATGCGGGTTTCACATGCCACCAACTCCACATTCACAGGCAACTTCAGCGCCACAGCCGTTGTCAGATAGCCCTCAATGCAAAGGCTCTTGACGCAAATATTGGTGTGAGAGCTAATTCAATCAAGGAAACACTGCATGTTGGTGAAGGGCATATTGAAGAAGGATCAGCCGAGTGGTTCTTGTGGGAGAACAACTCCATTTGGCTCACTAACTTCACACACCATCAGGCTTCCAAGCAGCTCTCAAGGAAACTCAGTTTTCACACTCTATGCTTAGTGCCCTTTGAGTGCCTAGGACTGAAATGAAGCTTGGTGAGCATCCCACACAAACGAATGCTCCACATGCGGGTTTCACATGCCACCAACTCCACATTCACAGGCAACTTCAGCGCCACAGCCGTTTTCAGATAGCCCTCAATGCAAAGGCTCTAGACGCAAATATTGGTGTGAGAGCTAATTCAATCAAGGAAACACTGCATGTTGGTGAAGGGCATATTGAAGAAGGATCAGCCGAGTGGTTCTTGTGGGAGAACAACTCCATTTGGCTCACTAACTTCACACACCATCAGGCTTCCAAGCAGCTCTCAAGGAAACTCAGTTTTCACACTCTATGCTTAGTGCCCTTTGAGTGCATTATCTAGGAATGAACCTGGTAGAGCATCCCACACAAACGAATGCTCCACATGCGGGTTTCACATGTCACCAACTCCACATTCACAGGCAACTTCAGCGCCACAGCCGTTTTCAGATAGCCCTCAATGCAAAGGCTCTAGACGCAAATATTGGTGTGAGAGCTAATTCAATCAAGGCAACACTTCATGTTGGTGAAGGGCATATTGAAGAAGGATCAGCCGAGTGGTTCTTGTGGGAGAACAACTCCATTTGGCTCACTAACTTCACACACCATCAGGCTTCCAAGCAGCTCTCAAGGAAACTCAGTTTTCACACTCTATGCTTAGTGCCCTTTGAGTGCCTAGGACTGAAATGAAGCTTGGTGAGCATCCCACACAAACGAATGCTCCACATGCGGGTTTCACATGCCACCAACTCCACATTCACAGGCAACTTCAGCGCCACAGCCGTTTTCAGATAGCCCTCAATGCAAAGGCTCTAGACGCAAATATTGGTGTGAGAGCTAATTCAATCAAGGAAACACTGCATGTTGGTGAAGGGCATATTGAAGAAGGATCAGCTGATTGGTTCTTGTGGGAGAACAACTCCATTTGGCTCATTAACTTCACACACCATCAGGCTTCCAAGCAGCTCTCAAGGAAACTCAGTTTTCACACTCTATGCTTAGTGCCCTTTGAGTTCATTATCTAGGAATGAACCTGGTAAAGCATCCCACACAAACGAATGCTGCACATGCGGGTTTCACATGCCACCAACTCCACATTCACAGGCAACTTCAGCGCCACAGCCGTTTTCAGATAGCCCTCAATGCAAAGGCTCTAGACTCAAATATTGGTGTGAGAGCTAATTCAATCAAGGAAACACTGCATGTTGGTGAAGGGCATATTGAAGAAGATCAGCCGAGTGGTTCTTGTGGGAGAACAACTCCATTTGGCTCACTAACTTCACACACCATCAGGCTTCCAAGCAGCTCTCAAAGAAACTCAGTTTTCACACTCTATGCTTAGTGCCGTTTGTGTGCCTAGGACTGAAATGAAGCTTGGTGAGCATCCCACACAAACGAATGTTCCACATGCGGGTTTCACATGCCACCAACTCCCCATTCACAGGCAACTTCAGCGCCACAGCCGTTTTCAGATAGCCCTCAATGCAAAGGCTCTAGACGCAAATATTGGTGTGAGAGCTAATTCAATCAAGGAAACACTGCATGTTGGTGAAGGGCATATTGAAGAAGGATCAGCCGAGTGGTTCTTGTGGGAGAACAACTCCATTTGGCTCACTAACTTCACACACCATCAGCCTTCCAAGCAGCTCTCAAGGAAACTCAGTTTTCACACTCTATGCTTAGTGCCCTTTGAGTGCATTATCTAGGAATGAACATGGTAGAGCATCCCACGCAAACGAATGCTCCACATGCGGGTTTCACATGCCACCAACTCCCCATTCACAGGCAACTTCAGCGCCACAGCCGTTTTCAGATAGCCCTCAATGCAAAGGCTCTAGACGCAAATATTGGTGTGAGAGCTAATTCAATCAAGGAAACACTGCATGTTGATGAAGGGCATATTGAAGAAGGATCAGCCGATTGGTTCTTGTGGGAGAACAACTCCATTTGGCTCACTAACTTCACACACCATCAGGCTTCCAAGCAGCTCTCAAGGAAACTCAGTTTTCACACTCTATGCTTAGTGCCGTTTGAGTGCCTAGGACTGAAATGAAGCTTGGTGAGCATCCCACACAAACAAATGCTCCACATGCGGGTTTCACATGCCACCAACTCCACATTCACAGGCAACTTCAGCGCCACAGCCGTTTTCAGATAGCCCTCAATGCAAAGGCTCTAGACGCAAATATTGGTGTGAGAGCTAATTCAATCAAGGAAACACTGCATGTTGGTGAAGGGCATATTGAAGAAGGATCAGCCGAGTGGTTCTTGTGGGAGAACAACTCCATTTGGCTCACTAACTTCACACACCATCAGGCTTCCAAGCAGCTCTCAAGGAAACTCAGTTTTCACACTCTATGCTTAGTGCCCTTTGAGTGCATTATCTAGGAATGAACCTGGTAGAGCATCCCACACAAACGAATGCTCCACATGCGGGTTTCACATGCCACCAACTCCACATTCACAGGCAACTTCAGCGCCACAGCCGTTTTCAGATAGCCATCAATGCAAAGGCTCTAGACTCAAATATTGGTGTGAGAGCTAATTCAATCAAGGAAACACTGCATGTTGGTGAAGGGCATATTGAAGAAGGATCAGCCGAGTGGTTCTTGTGGGAGAACAACTCCATTTGGCTCACTAACTTCACACACCATCAGGCTTCCAAGCAGCTCTCAAGGAAACTCAGTTTTCACACTCTATGCTTAGTGCCCTTTGAGTGCCTAGGACTGAAATGAAGCTTGGTGAGCATCCCACACAAACGAATGTTCCACATGCGGGTTTCACATGCCACCAACTCCCCATTCACAGGCAAGTTCAGCGCCACAGCCGTTTTCAGATAGCCCTCAATGCAAAGGCTCTAGACGCAAAAATTGGTGTGAGAGCTAATTCAATCAAGGAAACACTGCATGTTGGTGAAGGGCATATTGAAGAAGGATCAGCCGAGTGGTTCTTGTGGGAGAACAACTCCATTTGGCTCACTAACTTCACACACCATCAGGCTTCCAAGCAGCTCTCAAGGAAACTCAGTTTTCACACTCTATGCTTAGTGCCCTTTGAGTGCATTATCTAGGAATGAACATGGTAGAGCATCCCACGCAAACAAATGCTCCACATGCGGGTTTCACATGCCACCAACTCCACATTCACAGGCAACTTCAGCGCCACAGCCGTTTTCAGATAGCCCTCAATGCAAAGGCTCTAGACGCAAATATTGGTGTGAGAGCTAATTCAATCAAGGAAACACTGCATGTTGGTGAAGGGCATATTGAAGAAGGATCAGCCGATTGGTTCTTGTGGGAGAACAACTCCATTTGGCTCACTAACTTCACACACCATCAGGCTTCCAAGCAGCTCTCAAGGAAACTCAGTTTTCACACTCTATGCTTAGTGCCCTTTGAGTTCAATATCTAGGAATGAACCTGGTAAAGCATCCCACACAAACGAATGCTCCACATGCGGGTTTCACATGCCACCAACTCCACATTCACAGGCAACTTCAGCGCCACAGCCATTTTCAGATAGCCCTCAATGCAAAGGCGCTAGACGCAAATATTGGTGTGAGAGCTAATTCAATCAAGGAAACACTGCATGTTGGTGAAGGGCATATTGAAGAAGATCAGCCGAGTGGTTCTTGTGGGAGAACAACTCCATTTGGCTCACTAACTTCACACACCATCAGGCTTCCAAGCAGCTCTCAAGGAAACTCCGTTTTCACACTCTATGCTTAGTGCCCTTTGAGTGCGTAGGACTGAAATGAAGCTTGGTGAGCATCCCACACAAACAAATGCTCCACATGCGGGTTTCACATGCCACCAACTCCACATTCACAGGCAACTTCAGCGCCACAGCCGTTTTCAGATAGCCCTCAATGCAAAGGCTCGAGACGCAAATATTGGTGTGAGAGCTAATTCAATCAAGGAAACACTGCATGTTGGTGAAGGGCATATTGAAGAAGGATCAGCCGAGTGGTTCTTGTGGGAGAACAACTCCATTTGGCTCACTAACTTCACACACCATCAGGCTTCCAAGCAGCTCTCAAGGAAACTCAGTTTTCACACTCTATGCTTAGTGCCCTTTGAGTGCCTAGGACTGAAATGAAGCTTGGTGACCATCCCAAACAAACGAATGCTCCACATGCGGGTTTCACATGCCACCAACTCCACATTCACAGGCAACTTCAGCGCCACAGCCGTTTTCAGATAGCCCTCAATGCAAAGGCTCTAGACGCAAATATTGGTGTGAGAGCTAATTCAATCAAGGAAACACTCCATGTTGGTGAAGGGCATATTGAAGAAGGATCAGCCGAGTGGTTCTTGTGGGAGAACAACTCCATTTGGCTCACTAACTTCACACACCATCAGGCTTCCAAGCAGCTCTCAAGGAAACTCAGTTTTCACACTCTATGCTTAGTGCCGTTTGAGTGCCTAGGACTGAAATGAAGCTTGGTAGAGCATCCCAAACAAACGAACGCTCCACATGCGGGTTTCACATGCCACCAACTCCACATTCACAGGCAACTTCAGCGCCACAGCCGTTTTCAGATAGCCCTCAATGCAAAGGCTCTAGACGCAAAAATTGGTGTGAGAGCTAATTCAATCAAGGAAACACTGCATGTTGGTGAAGGGCATATTGAAGAAGGATCAGCCGAGTGGTTCTTGTGGGAGAACAACTCCATTTGGCTCACTAACTTCACACACCATCAGGCTTCCAAGCAGCTCTCAAGGAAACTCAGTTTTCACACTCTGTGCTTAGTGCCCTTTGAGTGCATTATCTAGGAATGAACATGGTAGAGCATCCCACACAAACGAATGCTCCACATGCGGGTTTCACATGCCACCAACTCCACATTCACAGGCAACTTCAGCGCCACAGCCGTTTTCAGATAGCCCTCAATGCAAAGGCTCTAGACGCAAATATTGGTGTGAGAGCTAATTCAATCAAGAAAACACTGCATGTTGGTAAAGGGCATATTGAAGAAGGATCAGCCGAGTGGTTCTTGTGGGAGAACAACTCCATTTGGCTCACTAACTTCACACACCATCAGGCTTCCAAGCAGCTCTCAAGGAAACTCAGTTTTCACACTCTATGCTTAGTGCCCTTTGAGTGCCTAGGACTGAAATGAAGCTTGGTGAGCATCCCACACAAACGAATGCTCCACATGCGGGTTTCACATGCCACCAACTCCACATTCACAGGCAACTTCAGCGCCACAGCCGTTTTCAGATAGCCCTCAATGCAAAGGCTCTAGACGCAAAAATTGGTGTGAGAGCTAATTCAATCAAGGAAACACTGCATGTTGGTGAAGGGCATATTGAAGAAGGATCAGCCGAGTGGTTCTTGTGGGAGAACAACTCCATTTGGCTCACTAACTTCACACACCATCAGGCTTCCAAGCAGCTCTCAAGGAAACTCAGTTTTCACACTCTATGCTTAGTGCCCTTTGAGTGCATTATCTAGGAATGAACCTGGTAGAGCATCCCACACAAACGAATGCTCCACATGCGGGTTTCACATGTCACCAACTCCACATTCACAGGCAACTTCAGCGCCACAGCCGTTTTCAGATAGCCCTCAATGCAAAGGCTCTAGACGCAAATATTGGTGTGAGAGCTAATTCAATCAAGGCAACACTTCATGTTGGTGAAGGGCATATTGAAGAAGGATCAGCCGAGTGGTTCTTGTGGGAGAACAACTCCATTTGGCTCACTAACTTCACACACCATCAGGCTTCCAAGCAGCTCTCAAGGAAATTCAGTTTTCACACTCTATGCTTAGTGCCCTTGGAGTGCCTAGGACTGAAATGAAGCTTGGTGAGCATCCCACACAAACGAATGCTCCACATGCGGGTTTCACATGCCACCAACTCCACATTCACAGGCAACTTCAGCGCCACAGCCGTTTTCAGATAGCCCTCAATGCAAAGGCTCTAGACGCAAATATTGGTGTGAGAGCTAATTCAATCAAGGAAACACTGCATGTTGGTGAAGGGCATATTGAAGAAGGATCAGCCGAGTGGTTCTTGTGGGAGAACAACTCCATTTGGCTCACTAACTTCACACACCATCAGGCTTCCAAGCAGCTCTCAAGGAAACTCAGTTTTCACACTCTATGCTTAGTGCCCTTTGAGTTCATTATCTAGGAATGAACCTGGTAAAGCATCCCACACAAACGAATGCTCCACATGCGGGTTTCACATGCCACCAACTCCACATTCACAGGCAACTTCAGCGCCACAGCCGTTTTCAGATAGCCCTCAATGCAAAGGCTCTAGACTCAAATATTGGTGTGAGAGCTAATTCAATCAAGGAAACACTGCATGTTGGTGAAGGGCATATTGAAGAAGATCAGCCGAGTGGTTCTTGTGGGAGAACAACTCCATTTGGCTCACTAACTTCACACACCATCAGGCTTCCAAGCAGCTCTCAAGGAAACTCAGTTTTCACACTCTATGCATAGTGCCCTTTGAGTGCATTATCTAGGAATGAACCTGGTAGAGCATCCCACGCAAACGAATGCTCCACATGCGGGTTTCACATGCCACCAACTCCACATTCACAGGCAACTTCAGCGCCACAGCCGTTTTCAGATAGCCCTCAATGCAAAGGCTCTAGACGCAAATATTGGTGTGAGAGCTAATTCAATCAAGGAAACACTGCATGTTGGTGAAGGGCATATTGAAGAAGGATCAGCCGATTGGTTCTTGTGGGAGAACAACTCCATTTGGCTCACTAACTTCACACACCATCAGGCTTCCAAGCAGCTCTCAAGGAAACTCAGTTTTCACACTCTATGCTTAGTGCCGTTTGAGGGCCTAGGACTGAAATGAAGCTTGGTGAGCATCCCACACAAACGAATGCTCCACATGCGGGTTTCACATGCCACCAACTCCACATTCACAGGCAACTTCAGCGCCACAGCCGTTTTCAGATAGCCCTCAATGCAAAGGCTCGAGACGCAAATATTGGTGTGAGAGCTAATTCAATCAAGGAAACACTGCATGTTGGTGAAGGGCATATTGAAGAAGGATCAGCCGAGTGGTTCTTGTGGGAGAACAACTCCATTTGGCTCACTAACTTCACACACCATCAGGCTTCCAAGCAGCTCTCAAGGAAACTCAGTTTTCACACTCTATGCTTAGTGCCCTTTGAGTGCATTATCTAGGAATGAACCTGGTAGAGCATCCCACACAAACGAATGCTCCACATGCGGGTTTCACATGCCACCAACTCCACATTCACAGGCAACTTCAGCGCCACAGCCGTTTTCAGATAGCCATCAATGCAAAGGCTCTAGACTCAAATATTGGTGTGAGAGCTAATTCAATCAAGGAAACACTGCATGTTGGTGAAGGGCATATTGAAGAAGGATCAGCCGAGTGGTTCTTGTGGGAGAACAACTCCATTTAGCTCACTAACTTCACACACCATCAGGCTTCCAAGCAGCTCTCAAGGAAACTCAGTTTTCACACTCTATGCTTAGTGCCGTTTGAGTGCCTAGGACTGAAATGAAGCTTGGTGAGCATCCCAAACAAACGAACGCTCCACATGCGGGTTTCACATGCCACCAACTCCACATTCACAGGCAACTTCAGCGCCACAGCCATTTTCAGATAGCCCTCAATGCAAAGGCTCTAGACGCAAATATTGGTGTGAGAGCTAATTCAATCAAGGAAACACTGCATGTTGGTGAAGGGCATATTGAAGAAGGATCAGCCGAGTGGTTCTTGTGGTAGAACAACTCCATTTGGCTCACTAACTTCACACACCATCAGCCTTCCAAGCAGCTCTCAAGGAAACTCAGTTTTCACACTCTATGCTTAGTGCCCTTTGAGTGCATTATCTAGGAATGAACATGGTAGAGCATCCCACACAAACGAATGCTCCACATGCGGGTTTCACATGCCACCAACTCCACATTCACAGGCAACTGCAGCGCCACAGCCGTTTTCAGATAGCCCTCAATGCAAAGGCTCTAGACGCAAAAATTGGTGTGAGAGCTAATTCAATCAAGGAAACACTGCATGTTGGTGAAGGGCATATTGAAGAAGGATCAGCCGAGTGGTTCTTGTGGGAGAACAACTCCATTTGGCTCACTAACTTCACACACCATCAGCCTTCCAAGCAGCTCTCAAGGAAACTCAGTTTTCACACTCTATGCTTAGTGCCCTTTGAGTGCATTATCTAGGAATGAACATGGTAGAGCATCCCACACAAACGAATGCTCCACATGCGGGTTTCACATGCCACCAACTCCACATTCACAGGCAACTTCAGCGCCACAGCCGTTTTCAGATAGCCCTCAATGCAAAGGCTCTAGACGCAAATATTGGTGTGAGAGCTAATTCAATCAAGGAAACACTGCATGTTGGTGAAGGGCATATTGAAGAAGGATCAGCCGATTGGTTCTTGTGGGAGAACAACTCCATTTGGCTCACTAACTTCACACACCATCAGGCTTCCAAGCAGCTCTCAAGGAAACTCAGTTTTCACACTCTATGCTTAGTGCCCTTTGAGTTCAATATCTAGGAATGAACCTGGTAAAGCATCCCACACAAACGAATGCTCCACATGCGGGTTTCACATGCCACCAACTCCACATTCACAGGCAACTTCAGCGCCACAGCCGTTTTCAGATAGCCCTCAATGCAAAGGCTCTAGACGCAAATATTGGTGTGAGAGCTAATTCAATCAAGGAAACACTGCATGTTGGTGAAGGGCATATTGAAGAAGATCAGCCGAGTGGTTCTTGTGGGAGAACAACTCCATTTGGCTCACTAACTTCACACACCATCAGGCTTCCAAGCAGCTCTCAAGGAAACTCAGTTTTCACACTCTATGCTTAGTGCCGTTTGAGTGCCTAGGACTGAAATGAAGCTTGGTGAGCATCCCACACAAACAAATGCTCCACATGCGGGTTTCACATGCCACCAACTCCACATTCACAGGCAACTTCAGCGCCACAGCCGTTTTCAGATAGCCCTCAATGCAAAGGCTCTAGACGCAAATATTGGTGTGAGAGCTAATTCAATCAAGGAAACACTGCATGTTGGTGAAGGGCATATTGAAGAAGGATCAGCCGAGTGGTTCTTGTGGGAGAACAACTCCATTTGGCTCACTAACTTCACACACCATCAGGCTTCCAAGCAGCTCTCAAGGAAACTCAGTTTTCACACTCTATGCTTAGTGCCCTTTGAGTGCATTATCTAGGAATGAACATGGTAGAGCATCCCACACAAACGAATGCTCCACATGCGGGTTTCACATGCCACCAACTCCACATTCACAGGCAACTTCAGCGCCACAGCCGTTTTCAGATAGCCATCAATGCAAAGGCTCTAGACTCAAATATTGGTGTGAGAGCTAATTCAATCAAGGAAACACTGCATGTTGGTGAAGGGCATATTGAAGAAGGATCAGCCGAGTGGTTCTTGTGGGAGAACAACTCCATTTGGCTCACTAACTTCACACACCATCAGGCTTCCAAGCAGCTCTCAAGGAAACTCAGTTTTCACACTCTATGCTTAGTGAAGTTTGAGTGCCTAGGACTGAAATGAAGCTTGGTGAGCATCCCAAACAAACGAACGCTCCACATGCTGGTTTCACATGCCACCAACTCCACATTCACAGGCAACTTCAGCGCCACAGCCGTTTTCAGATAGCTCAATGCAAAGGCTCTAGACGCAAATATTGGTGTGAGAGCTAATTCAATCAAGGAAACACTGCATGTTGGTGAAGGGCATATTGAAGAAGGATCAGCCGAGTGGTTCTTGTGGGAGAACAACTCCATTTGGCTCACTAACTTCACACACCATCAGGCTTCCAAGCAGCTCTCAAGGAAACTCAGTTTTCACACTCTATGCTTAGTGCCCTTTGAGTTCATTATCTAGGAATGAACCTGGTAAAGCATCCCACACAAACGAATGCTCCACATGCGGGTTTCACATGCCACCAACTCCACATTCACAGGCAACTTCAGCGCCACAGCCGTTTTCAGATAGCCCTCAATGCAAAGGCTCTAGACGCAAATATTGGTGTGAGAGCTAATTCAATCAAGGAAACACTGCATGTTGGTGAAGGGCATATTGAAGAAGGATCAGCCGATTGGTTCTTGTGGGAGAACAACTCCATTTGGCTCACTAACTTCACACACCATCAGGCTTCCAAGCAGCTCTCAAGGAAACTCAGTTTTCACACTCTATGCTTAGTGCCCTTTGAGTGCATTATCTAGGAATGAACCTGGTAGAGCATCCCACACAAACGAATGCTCCAAATGCGGGTTTCACATGCCACCAACTCCACATTCACAGGCAACTTCAGCGCCACAGCCGTTTTCAGATAGCCATCAATGCAAAGGCTCTAGACTCAAATATTGTTGTGAGAGCTAATTCAATCAAGGAAACACTGCATGTTGGTGAAGGGCATATTGAAGAAGGATCAGCCGAGTGGTTCTTGTGGGAGAACAACTCCATTTGGCTCACTAACTTCACACACCATCAGGCTTCCAAGCAGCTCTCAAGGAAACTCAGTTTTCACACTCTATGCTTAGTGCCGTTTGAGTGCCTAGGACTGAAATGAAGCTTGGTGAGCATCCCAAACAAACGAACGCTCCACATGCGGGTTTCACATGCCACCAACTCCACATTCACAGGCAACTTCAGCGCCACAGCCGTTTTCAGATAGCCCTCAATGCAAAGGCTCTAGACGCAAATATTGGTGTGAGAGCTAATTAAATCAAGGAAACACTGCATGTTGGTGAAGGGCATATTGAAGAAGGATCAGCCGAGTGGTTCTTGTGGTAGAACAACTCCATTTGGCTCACTAACTTCACACACCATCAGCCTTCCAAGCAGCTCTCAAGGAAACTCAGTTTTCACACTCTATGCTTAGTGCCCTTTGAGTGCATTATCTAGGAATGAACATGGTAGAGCATCCCACACAAACGAATGCTCCACATGCGGGTTTCACATGCCACCAACTCCACATTCACAGGCAACTGCAGCGCCACAGCCGTTTTCAGATAGCCCTCAATGCAAAGGCTCTAGACGCAAAAATTGGTGTGAGAGCTAATTCAATCAAGGAAACACTGCATGTTGGTGAAGGGCATATTGAAGAAGGATCAGCCGAGTGGTTCTTGTGGGAGAACAACTCCATTTGGCTCACTAACTTCACACACCATCAGGCTTCCAAGCAGCTCTCAAGGAAACTCAGTTTTCACACTCTATGCTTAGTGCCCTTTGAGTGCCTAGGACTGAAATGAAGCTTGGTGAGCATCCAACACAAACGAATGTTCCACATGCGGGTTTCACATGCCACCAACTCCACATTCACAGGCAACTTCAGCGCCACAGCCGTTTTCAGATAGCCCTCAATGCAAAGGCTCGAGACGCAAATATTGGTGTGAGAGCTAATTCAATCAAGGAAACACTGCATGTTGGTGAAGGGCATATGGAAGAAGGATCAGCCGAGTGGTTCTTGTGGGAGAACAACTCCATTTGGCTCACTAACTTCACACACCATCAGGCTTCCAAGCAGCTCTCAAGGAAACTCAGTTTTCACACTCTATGCTTAGTGCCCTTTGAGTGCATTATCTAGGAATGAACCTGGTAGAGCATCCCACACAAACGATTGCTCCACATGCGGGTTTCACATGCCACCAACTCCACATTCACAGGCAACTTCAGCGCCACAGCCGTTTTCAGATAGCCATCAATGCAAAGGCTCTAGACTCAAATATTGGTGTGAGAGCTAATTCAATCAAGGAAACACTGCATGTTGGTGAAGGGCATATTGAAGAAGGATCAGCCGAGTGGTTCTTGTGGGAGAACAACTCCATTTGGCTCACTAACTTCACACACCATCAGGCTTCCAAGCAGCTCTCAAGGAAACTCAGTTTTCACACTCTATGCTTAGTGCCCTTTGAGTGCATTATCTAGGAATGAACATGGTAGAGCATCCCACACAAACGAATGCTCCACATGCGGGTTTCACATGCCACCAACTCCACATTCACAGGCAACTTCAGCGCCACAGCCGTTTTCAGATAGCCCTCAATGCAAAGGCTCTAGACGCAAAAATTGGTGTGAGAGCTAATTCAATCAAGGAAACACTGCATGTTGGTGAAGGGCATATTGAAGAAGGATCAGCCGAGTGGTTCTTGTGGGAGAACAACTCCATTTGGCTCACTAACTTCACACACCATCAGGCTTCCAAGCAGCTCTCAAGGAAACTCAGTTTTCACACTCTATCCTTACAGCCCTTTGAGTGCCTAGGACTGAAATGAAGCTTGGTGAGCATCCAACACATACGAATGCTCCACATGCGGGTTTCACATGCCACCAACTCCACATTCACAGGCAACTTCAGCGCCACAGCCATTTTCAGATAGCTCAATATAAGGCTCTAGACGCAAATATTGGTGTGAGAGCTAATTCAATCAAGGAAACACTGCATGTTGGTGAAGGGCATATTGAAGAAGGATCAGCCGAGTGGTTCTTGTGGGAGAACAACTCCATTTGGCTCACTAACTTCACACACCATCAGGCTTCCAAGCAGCTCTCAAGGAAACTCAGTTTTCACACTCTATGCTTAGTGCCCTTTGAGTGCATTATCTAGGAATGAACCTGGTAGAGCATCCCACACAAACGAATGCTCCACATGCGGGTTTCACATGCCACCAACTCCACATTCACAGGCAACTTCAGCGCCACAGCCGTTTTCAGATAGCCCTCAATGCAAAGGCTCGAGACGCAAATATTGGTGTGAGAGCTAATTCAATCAAGGAAACACTGCATGTTGGTGAAGGGCATATGGAAGAAGGATCAGCCGAGTGGTTCTTGTGGGAGAACAACTCCATTTGGCTCACTAACTTCACACACCATCAGCCTTCCAAGCAGCTCTCAAGGAAACTCAGTTTTCACACTCTATGCTTAGTGCCCTTTGAGTGCATTATCTAGGAATGAACCTGGTAGAGCATCCCACACAAACGAATGCTCCACATGCGGGTTTCACATGCCACCAACTCCACATTCACAGGCAACTTCAGCGCCACAGCCGTTTTCAGATAGCCATCAATGCAAAGGCTCTAGACTCAAATATTGGTGTGAGAGCTAATTCAATCAAGGAAACACTGCATGTTGGTGAAGGGCATATTGAAGAAGGATCAGCCGAGTGGTTCTTGTGGGAGAACAACTCCATTTGGCTCACTAACTTCACACACCATCAGGCTTCCAAGCAGCTCTCAAGGAAACTCAGTTTTCACACTCTATGCTTAGTGCCGTTTGAGTGCCTAGGACTGAAATGAAGCTTGGTGAGCATCCCAAACAAACGAACGCTCCACATGCGGGTTTCACATGCCACCAACTCCACATTCACAGGCAACTTCAGCGCCACAGCCGTTTTCAGATAGCCCTCAATGCAAAGGCTCTAGACGCAAATATTGGTGTGAGAGCTAATTCAATCAAGGAAACACTGCATGTTGGTGAAGGGCATATTGAAGAAGGATCAGCCGAGTGGTTCTTGTGGTAGAACAACTCCATTTGGCTCACTAACTTCACACACCATCAGCCTTCCAAGCAGCTCTCAAGGAAACTCAGTTTTCACACTCTATGCTTAGTGCCCTTTGAGTGCATTATCTAGGAATGAACATGGTAGAGCATCCCACACAAACGAATGCTCCACATGCGGGTTTCACATGCCACCAACTCCACATTCACAGGCAACTTCAGCGCCACAGCCGTTTTCAGATAGCCCTCAATGCAAAGGCTCTAGACGCAAAAATTGGTGTGAGAGCTAATTCAATCAAGGAAACACTGCATGTTGGTGAAGGGCATATTGAAGAAGGATCAGCCGAGTGGTTCTTGTGGGAGAACAACTCCATTTGGCTCACTAACTTCACACACCATCAGGCTTCCAAGCAGCTCTCAAGGAAACCCAGTTTTCACACTCTATGCTTAGTGCCCTTTGAGTGCCTAGGACTGAAATGAAGCTTGGTGAGCATCCAACACAAACGAATGTTCCACATGCGGGTTTCACATGCCACCAACTCCACATTCACAGGCAACTTCAGCGCCACAGCCGTTTTCAGATAGCCCTCAATGCAAAGGCTCTAGACTCAAATATTGGTGTGAGAGCTAATTCAATCAAGGAAACACTGCATGTTGGTGAAGGGCATATTGAAGAAGGATCAGCCGAGTGGTTCTTGTGGGAGAACAACTCCATTTGGCTCACTAACTTCACACACCATCAGGCTTCCAAGCAGCTCTCAAGGAAACTCAGTTTTCACACTCTATGCTTAGTGCCCTTTGAGTGCATTATCTAGGAATGAACATGGTAGAGCATCCCACACAAACGAATGCTCCACATGCGGGTTTCACATGCCACCAACTCCACATTCACAGGCAACTTCAGCGCCACAGCCGTTTTCAGATAGCCCTCAATGCAAAGGCTCTAGACGCAAATATTGGTGTGAGAGCTAATTCAATCAAGGAAACACTGCATGTTGGTGAAGGGCATATTGAAGAAGGATCAGCCGATTGGTTCTTGTGGGAGAACAACTCCATTTGGCTCACTAACTTCACACACCATCAGGCTTCCAAGCAGCTCTCAAGGAAACTCAGTTTTCACACTCTATGCTTAGTGCCCTTTGAGTTCAATATCTAGGAATGAACCTGGTAAAGCATCCCACACAAACGAATGCTCCACATGCGGGTTTCACATGCCACCAACTCCACATTCACAGGCAACTTCAGCGCCACAGCCGTTTTCAGATAGCCCTCAATGCAAAGGCTCTAGACTCAAATATTGGTGTGAGAGCTAATTCAATCAAGGAAACACTGCATGTTGGTGAAGGGCATATTGAAGAAGATCAGCCGATTGGTTCTTGTGGGAGAACAACTCCATTTGGCTCACTAACTTCACACACCATCAGGCTTCCAAGCAGCTCTCAAGGAAACTCAGTTTTCACACTCTATGCTTAGTGCCGTTTGAGTGCCTAGGACTGAAATGAAGCTTGGTGAGCATCCCACACAAACAAATGCTCCACATGCGGGTTTCACATGCCACCAACTCCACATTCACAGGCAACTTCAGCGCCACAGCCGTTTTCAGATAGCCCTCAATGCAAAGGCTCGAGACGCAAATATTGGTGTGTGAGCTAATTCAATCAAGGAAACACTGCATGTTGGTGAAGGGCATATTGCAGAAGGATCAGCCGAGTGGTTCTTGTGGGAGAACAACTCCATTTCGCTCACTAACTTCACACACCATCAGGCTTCCAAGCAGCTCTCAAGGAAACTCAGTTTTCACACTCTATGCTTAGTGCCCTTTGAGTGCATTATCTAGGAATGAACCTGGTAGAGCATCCACACAAACGAATGCTCCACATGCGGGTTTCACATGCCACCAACTCCACATTCACAGGCAACTTCAGCGCCACAGCCGTTTTCAGATAGCCATCAATGCAAAGGCTCTAGACTCAAATATTGGTGTGAGAGCTAATTCAATCAAGGAAACACTGCATGTTGGTGAAGGGCATATTGAAGAAGGATCAGCCGAGTGGTTCTTGTGGGAGAACAACTCCATTTGGCTCACTAACTTCACACACCATCAGGCTTCCAAGCAGCTCTCAAGGAAACTCAGTTTTCACACTCTATGCTTAGTGCCGTTTGAGTGCCTAGGACTGAAATGAAGCTTGGTGAGCATCCCAAACAAACGAACGCTCCACATGCGGGTTTCACATGCCACCAACTCCACATTCACAGGCAACTTCAGCGCCACAGCCGTTTTCAGATAGCCCTCAATGCAAAGGCTCTAGACGCAAATATTGGTGTGAGAGCTAATTCAATCAAGGAAACACTGCATGTTGGTGAAGGGCATATTGAAGAAGGATCAGCCGAGTGGTTCTTGTGGGAGAACAACTCCATTTGGCTCACTAACTTCACACACCATCAGCCTTCCAAGCAGCTCTCAAGGAAACTCAGTTTTCACACTCTATGCTTAGTGCCCTTTGAGTGCATTATCTAGGAATGAACATGGTAGAGCATCCCACACAAACGAATGCTCCACATGCGGGTTTCACATGCCACCAACTCCACATTCACAGGCAACTGCAGCGCCACAGCCGTTTTCAGATAGCCCTCAATGCAAAGGCTCTAGACGCAAAAATTGGTGTGAGAGCTAATTCAATACAGGAAACACTGCATGTTGGTGAAGGGCATATTGAAGAAGGATCAGCCGAGTGGTTCTTGTGGGAGAACAACTCCATTTGTCTCACTAACTTCACACACCATCAGGCTTCCAAGCAGCTCTCAAGGAAACTCAGTTTTCACACTCTATGCTTAGTGCCCTTTGAGTGCCTAGGACTGAAATGAAGCTTTGTGAGCATCCCACACATACGAATGCTCCACATGCGGGTTTCACATGCCACCAACTCCACATTCACAGGCAACTTCAGCGCCACAGCCATTTTCAGATAGCTCAATATAAGGCTCTAGACGCAAATATTGGTGTGAGAGCTAATTCAATCAAGGAAACACTGCATGTTGGTGAAGGGCATATTGAAGAAGGATCAGCCGAGTGGTTCTTGTGGGAGAACAACTCCATTTGGCTCACTAACTTCACACACCATCAGGCTTCCAAGCAGCTCTCAAGGAAACTCAGTTTTCACACTCTATCCTTACAGCCCTTTGAGTGCCTAGGACTGAAATGAAGCTTGGTAGAGCATCCCACACAAACGAATGCTCCACATGCTGGTTTCACATGCCACCAACTCCACATTCACAGGCAACTTCAGCGCCACAGCCGTTTTCAGATAGCTCAATGCAAAGGCTCTAGACGCAAATATTGGTGTGAGAGCTAATTCAATCAATTAAACACTGCATGTTGGTGAAGGGCATATTGAAGAAGGATCAGCCGAGTGGTTCTTGTGGGAGAACAACTCCATTTGGCTCACTAACTTCACACACCATCAGGCTTCCAAGCAGCTCTCAAGGAAACTCAGTTTTCACACTCTATGCTTAGTGCCCTTTGAGTGCATTATCTAGGAATGAACCTGGTAGAGCATCCCACACAAACGAATGCTCCACATGCGGGTTTCACATGCCACCAACTCCACATTCACAGGCAACTGCAGCGCCACAGCCGTTTTCAGATAGCCCTCAATGCAAAGGCTCTAGACTCAAATATTGGTGTGAGAGCTAATTCAATCAAGGAAACACTGCATGTTGGTGAAGGGCATATTGAAGAAGGATCAGCCGAGTGGTTCTTGTGGGAGAACAACTCCATTTGGCTCACTAACTTCACACACCATCAGGCTTCCAAGCAGCTCTCAAGGAAACTCAGTTTTCACACTCTATGCTTAGTGCCCTTTGAGTGCCTAGGACTGAAATGAAGCTTGGTAGAGCATCCCAAACAAACGAATGCTCCACATGCGGGTTTCACATGCCACCAACTCCACATTCACAGGCAACTTCAGCGCCACAGCCGTTTTCAGATAGCCCTCAATGCAAAGGCTCTAGACGCAAATATTGGTGTGAGAGCTAATA